>NW_022986860.1:474087-522301 GCF_010094085.1 Westerdykella ornata | reverse complement strand
TAGACTTGGATGAAGTGCAAGGCAAGTTGGAAGACATGCTACTCTGAAGAGGAGATGCAGTTGGGTCCAGCTTGCAATGGGTTCCAAGCTGAGGGGGTGTGTCAGATGGTAAGCCAGTTTATGGACATCCTATCTAGGACTGAAGAGGAGGACTGGGAGAAACTGTCTGTACCGGTACTGTCTGAGAATATGTGGCTAGTGATTTTGCAGTGGCTAGTGCCCTGCACAGCCTTGGTGCCCAGAGAAGGAACATCAAAACCGGTGTCAGGCCTCAGCCTCACCCACACAGGTACATACCTGAATACAATCAGTCAACCCATCTTCAATCAATCTTTCTGTCACCGTGACATCTTCAGATACCATCAAATCTGACAATACCCTTACTCATCTACCTCGAATTCGAACTCCCCCATCCTCTCAAGCTCCCTTAGCTCTCTTCTCGCACGATCTAGTACATCCTGCTCAATATACAAGCCACCTGCAGCGTGCTGAAAGTGCTTCCTTGCAAATCTGTCGCACTTACTCTCACTCACCGCAGCTCGCAGAAAAGCCCTAAAGTCACCACCGTAACGCTGCCGTACATACAGGTAATTCCGCTTAATCCATGCCTTCAGCACTCCAAAAGTGAGCTCGATTGGGTTGTAGTCTGGTGAGTACGGTGGCAGATACTGTACAGAATAACCAGCTGATTCGATTAGGTTGCGCACCTCGTCGTTGGTGTGGATTGACACGTTGTCAAGCACAATAACCAGTGCCTTTGGCCCATATATAACTCGGAGAGATGGCAGCAGAGTTTCTTCCAGGTATGCAATGAAGTCTTCATGGTTGAAATAACCCTCTTTAATGGCCGTACACCCAGGGAGATAACCAGTAATTGTATAGGCAGGGAGGATCGCCCACGTACTCCCACGGGAGATATCTTGTGTATAGCGAGTCGTCGTACCTACAGGGCCGTAGGCCATGTGCCTCCATCCAGTCTTCTCATTAAAGATAGATTCGTCCAGGAAGATGATATCTTCAGCGGCGTAACGCCTCATTGTATTACGGTAGTAAGCTCTGAGCTCTTCGTTTCGATTAATACTAAATGGCCACAGTGTACGATGACTCCATCCTTTGCACGCGAGAAACCGAGATACGTTTGACTGGGTAATCCGGACGCCTCTCTCCACCCACAACCAGTGTGCAATCTCATCCTGGTACATCCATCCTGAACAGATTAGATGGCGAAACAGCGCATCTGAATCTTCATCCGATATATGAGGTGGATGGCCGAGTCGCCCACGTATAGGTGCCCGGACTGAGCCATGGTTCTGGATGTTGTTGGCTACATTATACACCGCCCGTCTATGGCAACCTTCACGCTCCACGATCGCCTGTTGAGGCCATCCTAAGAGGAGGAAGCGAGCTATATTTAAACATGTACGATTGCTTAAACCACGGGTGCTTATAACAGGTGGAAGAGGGCGCTCAGATACCGTAGGTAGAGCGGAGACTCCATACGGGCGAGGCATCACTTTCACACGTCAGCACTGCAACACCAGGGTATTGCCTAATCGGGCGATACTCACTGCAGTTTCAGCTTCAATTTGACGCGTTAAATCACGATATATATGGAGTTCTTAGGTGGTTATGTTACTGTCCTCGGCTCCATACATTTTTAGGTGAGGACCAAGACGCGAGCCGAAATGCCAAGGAGCGTCGGATTAACGCATACAATAGATGTGTCTGTGTTGTGACCACCGCCGCAGTGCCATTGTCGCATTTGCAGTGTCGTTCTGGGTTTGATTAGACTGGCCGATTTGTCCTCGAATGTACCGCGTGCCTAGTTCAAGTATGTCAATCATTCCTTCAAGCGGTTGCTGTTGCGTCTCAAGACCATAGGTAGCTAGTGTTACATCAACGTCAGCAGCGGTAACGTGCCATTTTTGGGAATTGGAATCCGTGTTGGAGGAGTTCGAAGTAGATCCAAGCAACAGAGTTGAGTCATTAGCCGCGAATGCTGCATCTTCTTCAAAAACATGACTTGCTGGATCTGGTAGGGGTGCGCCTGCGGCTGTCGAATTGCGGGAAAAAGCTGCATTTAACGCTTCCGAAAAAGTTGTAGAATCTTATGCTGCAAATTCATTGCCACCGGGCATCTTGACTGTAAGGGCTCCGGTCGTCATGTCAGGGATAAACTCAATCGCCTCGAACCCGTATTCAGTTAAGTTGGCAGTCTGGAACTCCGCCGAGCTCAAGAGAGCACTGACAGACGAGCTCATACCCATGATATCTTCGTCAACAGAGCTACGCCGCCACGGCGTACCAGGATTGATGGTGTCCAGGACCGGACCATTATCATAGTAGATTCTGCCGGCCCAGGGATGATTGGCGCCACTCCTGTCAAATCTGAAGTAGAACTCAATAGCACTGTCATAGTTATAGTTCTCAGTGCCGATCAAGAGTTTTGCGTCATCAACTGCTTTCGTATGCAACATCGTCCCCAGCCTTCCATGAAGGAAACCTTGCCAGTTCTGCTCAGAGCCCCGGGCATCGGCCGGATTATTAGTGCTATCGCAGCTACCATGTGTCAGTTTTCAATAAATTCCTTCAAGGCTTTCCGTCAGTCTTCAATGGCTTACGTTGCATGGATTGGGGCGCAATATGTTGTGCCTGGGGATTGGTGGTTCGGTCCATCTCCGCCTTCAGCCCAAGAGGCAGGCGGAAACTCATCGCAACTGTAAGTACGGCCTGATGGCCGTAGCGCTCCAACAAATTGCGAGTCTCTGCCGTCCTCAATCATTAGAGATAGCTCTGCCGGTGCGCCAACATGGATTATAGTAGGCCATTTGAGGCCAGTCACAGGTCTTCCATGATCGTCCCACAAAGGAGGTACAACTTGGGGTCGGTTGGCCTCAGGGCATCTATGCCGGAGTCAGTTCAAGTATCGTTGAGATTTGAACATGCGCAGTAGGGACCTAAAATATACCTCGGCCGTGCATACGTCCCTTTCCAGTTGGGCGGACACATCCGCGCCCTCCGCATGTTCTGCGGGGTTTCATTGTTAAGGTGATTTTGAGTCTGATGATTGCCAACATCCCAATGGAAAGTGCGTGGATTATTGACTGGCGAGATCAACCCGTTCTGTGCGTGCCACTGGGCCACATTGTTGCATATAGCCGGCATTTTGTCACAGTTATATCTGACTCGGATTAGAGGGCAAATACAGCAAGGGTTGAATAGGGGTTTTCACTCGAGTACAATCTAGAAAAGTATTCGCGTCAACCATCTGAGCAGGACGGATAGGAAGGGAGCCACCGTGATGAATACACATACCGGACGAGGGAGGCGGATAACGGGCTGGAAATCGAACTGGTCCTCTCTTCGCCAGTGAGGAGCTTGGATCCAAGCGCCGTTGGCGATTTGTACGGGACGCCATTGCGTAACTTGGTTGAACTGAGCCTGAACAGGTTGATGAGACAGAAGTAGGCACGACAGCAGAAGATGAACTGCTTCATGTAACTTCACCTTCGCCATGATATTCGCAGTCGGCAGCCGGACACGATGATGGCAAAGCAGCAACTACCTAGTGTAGGGGCCAGGAGTTATAAGCCTTTGACCAAGGAACACTTTGCACATATATAGTGATGCTTTAATATCCTTGTACATACATCAATGTGGTCAAGTGGTGCAACATTCGGTGGAATCACTGACCAGACGTTTAAAGCAGACGTACAACTGACTACTCATACATATTGAACCGTGCCACCAGTCCATAACCGTTTGACCCGGATTCCCTGTCGTATGATAGTAAGCAATAGCCAAGTCGAAGCTCGCGATGCCGCCACGCATTGTTGCATCTACATTTGGGGGCCATGTTCCTGTATTGCCCTGATGTGTTAGGCTCGGAATCCTTAACCTAGATGGAGCCTATTTGCTTTTCGCCTGGCCCAGAACTCTTCAACAGAGATTCCTAATTCGCCTATGAGGAAAGTGGAGATGTTCAGCCAAGCGCGGTCATTCAAAGTTTGCGCATGTATATGCTTGAGGAAGATTACAGGAGGTTGCGTACGACCCGTGTTCTCGGTAGCGCTGACAGGAGCCGTACCCGTTGGGTTTGGGATGGCATTCTTCTTATACGTGATGAGAATTTGCTTGTGCCATGGCTGATCCAGGTGATCGTGGAACCCAGTTACGACGTCCTTTACTGTAATTGGGCGTCCATCTGTGTTTTCGATGAGGAACCCTTTGTATTCGAACCCGTACGTACACATGTAAAAATGAACACCGGCAGAGATGTCCGAGCTGTGCACATAGGCGACGGAGACTGGTGGTTGTGCGATAGACTCTGCCGCAATCGGATGAGAGAGGAAAGGACTGAGCTTCTCCGTGCCATTTTCATCGACGCCGTCCTCGACCTCAATTTCACTTAGTTCTCCCAAGACATTCCAGTGGAGACGGGAGAAAATGAACTCCTTAACGCGGCCAGGCGGATCCCGACGGGGAGGATGTGTGGCACTATCCATGACGGTGACTGCAAGCTGATTGAAGAGAATCCAGAATCGTAACCACAGATTGTGGATGACGACGAAGTGAGAGAGTATCGGGGCGTTGTCCGGGTCTGGGCGTGTTCTTATATGTGCCGCTGCGGCGTAGTTGCTGACATTTCAATATAATGGCGGAGACAACGGGGAATACATAATCTTATGGTACGACAGTATGCTGCAACGTCAAATTAAGGTTTCTAAGCTTGCCAAGAATGCGACACCTCGCCGGCAGTGGGCCGGTCCCCGACGGGCCGACGCGTGGTGCAGTAAGGGTTTTGGTCTTCATGTTGTGCATTCTAATTATATATAATCCCGGACAACTATCCCATTTCGACGATATTGCCTCGAGAGTCCCACCGGTAGGTTGGTAGTGCTCCTAAACGCTACGCCGCAATCTCATGGATCAATTCACCGGAGCTCTACCTACCACCAATTTTCTCAATCACGAGGTAAGTCAATCTGGCGGGTTCAGAATCGGACCACAAGGTGATTTGCGCTGCCATGCTGTGACCTACACTCCCCTTTGCTAAGAGTCGATGATATTGAATTCCTCTTCGCAAACAACCTTCTTCACACCGTCTAGGTCATACTTCGAGCAACTATGCACATACTTGCCACTGTCTTTCTCTTTTCCCAACTTTGGTTTCTCCGAGCTCTAGCCATTGTGGCAGCAAACGAAGTTGTACCTGGTGAAGTTGTCTGTCGGTACAATGCTACGACGGGTCCTGAAGTCAACTACTACACTTGCACGCTGCTGTCTCTCAAGTACCAGCTCACTGTGGATAAGTTCTTTGAGCTGAATCCCAGCGTAGACAGAGACTGTGAGGGAATCAAACCAAACACGGATTACTGCGTCAGAGGCTGTACGATACCTCTGCGCTCTGCAAAATGTATTCTGAAGACTTTCCAGGGATCCAGCAGCCTATCTCCCAGGACGGTTTGTGCGGGCCGTTGCACGGCAATACTACGTGCCTTGACACAGTCAAACCCTGTTGCAACTCGGAGACGTGGAAGTGCGGCGACACCTTGTATGGAGCTCGCCCTGGAAGCTTTTATATTTCACTAACATAGCCACCAGCGACCACTGCCTTCCCGGCACTTGTTTTTCCGGAGCCTGCATGGGTTCCCCGTCAGAGTACAGTCTGGATGGGAAGTGTGGATACAGAACGACAAGAAGCTCTGTGGTGGAAAATGGGGTCAGTGTGGTACGCAGTCTGTCGAGATGTGTGAAACATGCATTGATTCTACTCACAGGTACCGGCCCCGCCTACTGCGGATTGGGAACATATCAAAGCGGCAACTGTACATTGCCTACCCCAGGAGAGACGCCCTCCGCATCTTCAATCACTAGTACCGGTGCACCAACTCCTACACCGGGATCAATTAGTCCTGATGGCAGATGTGGCTCAACGAACAGATTTACATGCAAGGGCTCTTCCTACGGAGACTGTTGCAGTAGCTCAGGTTTCTGCGGCTCAACGGCGGGACATTGTGCGTATATTATGCGAAGACTTTTGTCAAAATTTCTCATTGCTGATCAATTCCAATATCAGGTGGCGGAGGGTGCCAAAGCGCATTCGGTGATTGCACCATCACTGACATTTCTCCAGATGGCACTTGTAGGTGGCAACCATTCCCTGAACGCGCCAGAACTCTGCTAAGGTTGTATGATTCCTGTAGGTGGCGGTACCAATGAATACAAATGCAAAGGATCTGCATTTGGCGACTGCTGTAGCTTATCGGGCTATTGTGGCTCTACTACAGACCATTGTAAGTCACTCTTCTAAAAATTTTATATTCTAGGATTCTAATTTGAGTAATGCAGGCACTGCTGGCTGTCAGGCTGCTTTCGGTATTTGTACTGACGACTCTCTTTCTCCTGATGGTACGTATCATGGGACTGGGGAGAAACAAGACGCATCTTTGAGCGATCGTATGGCTATCATCTTGCTCATCCAGTGCTTTCTAATATTCCCACTACTGTGGGATTCTGAAGCTGCTGGGGACTGCCTTGTGCAAGTCGCTTCGTACGATCTCCTCGAATGCCTCATCCGTCACCCCACCCGTATCCCACACTCGAGCTGGCAGAAATCGTCGAACAGCTTCCCCGGCTAGCAAATACATTTGCTGATACGTCGCTTTCCTAGGTACATGCGGCGGCACCAAAGGCTACAGATGCAAGGGTACCTCCTTCGGGTCTTGCTGCAGTAGCGCAGGATACTGTGGGAGCAGCGCCGACCACTGCGGTGTCGGTTGTCAGTCTACGTTCGGCGACTGCTCGCTTCTTCCACCGACCAAAACTTCCGCCACACCTCCCACGCCAACCGACATATCTCAGGACGGCACTTGTGGAGGGACAAAGCGCCTCAAGTGTCACGGCAGTACCTTCGGCAATTGCTGTAGTAGTAATGGCTATTGTGGAAATGGCGTGAACTTCTGCGCTCAAGGCTGGTTCGTATCCTACTTCTCAATCTTTCTTTCCGAAAGTCCAGAGGGGAAACGAAAAAGCGCCTCTTTCCCCCTTCCCCTTCCGCTTCCTTTCATGAATTGTCCTGTTGATTCTTCCATAGCCAAACACCATTCTCGAGCGCATGCATGACGTCCAATATACCGACTTTGAACGGCGATTGCGGCGCCTCCAAGGGTGGTTTTACCTGCACCGGCGGGCCATTCGATGGGCAGTGTTGTTCCGCTAGTGGCTACTGTGGTAAGTTCATGGTACAGGCCTCTCCGAGGGATGAAGACTGACCCCCAATCCAATACCAGGCTCCACAGATGCTCATTGCAAAAGTGGTTGGTAGGTTCTCTGCCGAACCTTCTGCGATTGCGGCGCTAACGTGATGTTCTATAGTCCAAGGAATTACGGCACTTGCAAATAGGCTAGACTCTCCTGCCAAGTCGGTCAGGCTAGGCGCGTCATATCATGTCAGTTAAAGTACTAGAAATGGATGGAAAAACAATAGATGTGCCCCCTAGCCCCAGAAATCTGATAAAAGCTCGCGAGATGAGCAATTGTTTCGAAGTCCGACACGATAGACTTTATGTTTACTATAGCAGACTCGTTAGGTTTTGGACAGGTAACCTACTAAGACATAAGGCGGAGCCGTATGACCATCGATGTAAACAGAAAAGGCATTCCGAAAATCCCATTGACAGACATTGGTATACTACGCCAGTACAAGAAGCCATGAAAGTACCGATCCCACTCGTAAACCCCCATGCCTACACGAAACCCGTGCAAAAAGTGAGACAGTAATGTAGATCTGCATACCGACTCCGAAAAGGAACATATTCGTTCGCAACTCGCACAACCGATATACCCGAAAACACATGGTAAAAGAGAAGACTCACATACCGGACGCACCTCCGCCATTTCCCCATCCTCACACGCATCTACTGCTTCTGCATGCCCTCTACAAAATCCAGCGCCGCTTCGCGGTCCACCACATCAATACTGCTCGTCTTATTCGAATAGCTGACACCATAGCACTTCTCCGCTACAAGCACCATCTCCGGCCTGAAAGTCGTGCAGATAAACTGGCCGCCGCCTTCACCACTCTCTCCACCCTTGCCGCTCAACTTCTTCAGCATCTCTGCTACAGCTGTGCGGTACTGTGCGTCCAGGTTGGCGTCGATTTCGTCGAAAAGATAGAAGGGCGCGGGATCGCATTGCTGAATGGCGAACACGAGGGCGAGAGCACAGAGTGACTTTTGACCGCCAGAAAGCTGCTGGATGCGCTGCTGTTCATCATGCTTCGAATTGAATGACACGGAGATGCCGACACCGATGTAATTCTCCACGTTGGAGCGCTTATGCCTGGAGGCGGCGCCGTTGCGTCGGTCCCCCTGGTCATCGCTTTCATCGTCGTAGCCGTTGCGGCGACCCGCTTCTTTATCGCTCTTGCGCTGGATGACAAGCATGCCTCTACCGGCGGGGACAAGCTGCACGAAGACCTCGGCAAATGCTTTCGATACCTGCTTGAATGTACGCTCAATGGCTTCGTCCTTGCGTTGATCGAGGATGCCGATGAGGTCTTCGATGGCTTTCCTAGACGTGTCCAGCTCGGCCTGGCGGTCAGTGAGGGTGCGTCGCTGCTTGGTGAAATTCTCGTATTGTTCGAATGCCTTCTTGTTAACGTGAGAATACTTCTTAAGCGATTCATTGACCTTTCGTAGACGTTGGGATGCCTGTATGATGTTAGCGAGTAGCTTAGCCGCTAGTATTGCATAACATACCTTCTCTGGCGACCACTTTCCGTACGTTGACCAGGCCTCCTCCGGTAGCGTACCAAGCTCTCTGATCTCCTTCTGGACTCTTGCCAAGTCCTCCATTGCCTGAGCACGATCCTGCATACTCCTGTCCATGCGTTTCTGGTTCCTCTCGATGGCTCTAGCAAGCTCGCGGTTGGTGTTCTCTTTCTCGGCCTTTGTCGCTTCAAGCTCCGATAACTGGGAGCTAAGCTTCTCGATCTCATGTTCCGCCTGTGCAATCTTCTCGTCATAGCTGGCAAGCGTGCGATTGATACTCTTCAGTGACCGCTCGCACTCTTTCAGTTTCGTTGACTGATTACCTGTCCCGCCAGCTCCATGTTCCTGAGAAAGTAACTGGTCCAGGCTCGGTTGCAGATTCTCACGAAGTTCGACTTCGATCTCTGTCTTCCTACTCTCGAGGTCTAACCGTTCGGCGGAAATCTTGGCCAGCTGGCGCCGTAGGTCTTGCACCGCGGATGCAAGTGTAGCGAGCAATTGTTCCTCCTGCGTTGACAAAGCCTTCTTGAACTCTGACCCTAATTCTGCTTCGAGATCGCTCTGCCGGGCTCCTAGATCGTTGATCGATGACTCCAGCTTGGAAGCTGTTCGGCGGCTTTCCTCCAATGACTCCTGCTTGTTTTGCAGCTCTGCCTGCTTTGCCCGCAATTCTTGTCTCAAAGGACCGTAACTGTTTTCCACCTGATTCATCTGTCCCATGAGCTTACGCAGGTCGCTTTGCGAAGCGGTGATAAGCTGTTCAAGTTTCTCCAATTCTCGTTTGATCTCTGATTTGCGGGCGCTGAGCTCATCGACTGCATCGCGCAACTGTTTGACATTGTGCACAGCATCAAGGCGTGATTTGGAGGGATCGGCCCATCCACCATATAACGCACCCTTCTTTTCCGCCTTGTCTCCATCGGGGGTGAGTGCCTTCACACCGTGGGTACGAGCATAGCCAGCGGCGATCGTCAAATCCGGACATATGATCACATTACCGAAGATTGACCTGAACGCAGGCTCAAACCTGGGATCGTATTCGATTTTCTGTAACAGGGGTTGGGCATCAGTCGACTTGGGAAGCTGTGGATTCTTCGGTTTTATGCCAACAAGGGGTATGCAAGTCACACGCCCTCCTTTCTCCTTGTTAAGCAGCTCTACGACTCTGGTAGCAGTGTTGGCATTGTCGACGATAAGATGGAACAGGCTATTCCCAGCACTGACTTCCGCCGCGGTCTTGTAGTTGCTATTGACCTTCATCAGCTCAGCAACAGTTCCGTAGACTCCACCCAACTGATGCTGCGTCTTCAAACGCCGGAGCGTCTCTAGTCCTCTGCTGGTATGATGGTCCATAAGATGCGACAATCTGCTCTCAGCCGTCTGGAGTTGGGATTTGGCGTTGGAAAGTTGTGATGTGATTTTCGCGTCTTCTCTCCAGAGCTCCTTTCTCTGGTCTACAAGACGCTCGTTCGCATCTTTAGCTTTCTGTACCTGCGCCGCATGATTTTGAGTGTTATCACTCTGGTTTTCGATCGTCGTGCGGAGGCTGGCAATATCGCTTTCTAGCTTTTTCACCTCCTTCTGCAAACTGGATACCTCCTCGTTTGTCTCCATCAGTACTGCTTTCCTGGTGGCGAGGTCCATGTTGAGCTCATCAATCTCAGCGCGCAAGGCGTCATCTCGCTGTTTCTTGTTCTTGTAGTACGCCGTTCGACCTTGTTTGTCCTCTAACCGTTTTCGCTGACCTTCGGCTTCCGCCAGTTGTGACCGGAGATCATTCTCTTCATCCTTCTTGGCTGCATAATGAGGAAGGATCTGGGACAGTTCGTCCTCTCGTGCCTTGATCTGCTGCTGGATGTTCTTGAGATTTGTATCGTGTTGCTTTCGTGCCTTTTGTGCCGCGGATTGCCCGTCAGTTAACTCTCTATATTCCAGCTCGATCTTGGCTTTGCTCCGTGCGGAGTCTCTTCGATCCGCCTCCAGCTGTTCTCGCTCGTCTTTAAGAAGGTCGATCTGGGCGTTGAGCTGGTCAATCTCATTATCGATCCGCTTCATCTCATTCTCGTTCTCAATGAAAAGGTCCCGGTTGGTGTCCGTATCGACCATTCCATTCTGCCGCCGCGCATCGATCTCTGCGATCTTTTCCTCGTAGGCGATCTCATCTTGTCGGTTTATGACATAGAGCAAGCACCGCTTTTCGCGGTCTTTCTTGTTGTAGTCCTCCAGCTCTTTCCGCTCATCCTCGAGTTCCTCAAGACGTTTCTCAATTTCCTGAACGAGTTCATCGATCTTCGCGCGCTTATTGTCCGTATCCGTCAAAAGCTTCAAACTGTCTGTTCGCCGCGTCTCGTAGACATTTGAGCCGGAGATCTCCTTCAGCAGATTGAGTCGCTCCACATCCTTCATGTTTGTGAGAGCCGTCACACGTCCCTGCGGCACAATGTAGTATGGATTGGATCGTGAGAAGCCGGCCGATTCGAGAATTTGTTGCACTTCAGCCTTGGTCGCGTTTTTCCCGTCGATGGAGTACTCGTCTTTCTTCTGACCGATTGTGCGGCGCAGGTGGAATTCAGGGCGACCTGTGTGGAAACGGTCCTGGCTGTTGTCAAAGCACACCTCGACGTACGCTGACATCACGGCGGAGCCAGAGCCTTCCTAGGGACTTGTTAGGCCAATTCATGTCCCATAAAGTCAACTTAACATACATGCAGAAGTGCCTGCCGTTCCTCCCTGCTCATATGGTGGTAGTCATCGCCCAATACGAATCGTACGGCGGCGAAGAAATTACTCTTGCCCGATCCATTGCGGCCGACAATGACATTGCTTTTGGGGGAAAACGGTTCGATCTTGGTTTGCTCCTTGTAGCTGGTAGATACCATGTCAGCGCTTCCAACATCGGAGCATGAGGCGGAGTCTAACCTTTTGAAGCCTTGAATGGTGATTTGTTTGATATAACCCATGACTGCGGGGAAGGCGAGCTGCCAGCACGCCGCTGTCGATATGTAACAGCAAGTTCAGGGTCGTGTAAGAGAAGAATAAATCCTATGGAGTTCGCGACACAGTAAGCATAGCGGGCGGAACCAGAGCGGGGATGAATAAAACCTGGAGCTGGCGGCGGGCTTCTGCTCTGATCGTGGAGACGCGCCGGAAGACGCGCGAGAGGTAGTGCCAAGAACAACGTCCGAAGAGGGTTTAGCGTGGTTCTTCACAGCTCTGCCGTGTCTACGGGAGGAGACACATGGATCTATCCTTTTTTACGTATACTTGTAAGGGTAATGTGATCGCAATCGTAGAAGAGGAAGCAACGAGCTAGAAGCAATTTCGTAAAACCAACCGTTGATACTTCAGATGCGATTGCAACAACTCCTAGACAAGGTAAAGTAATTTTGGGAAGAAGCTGGAGATGATCAAGCACGATCGTCTCATCTACAGAGCAGGAGCCGTATCAAAAGGATGGCACCTCTGGATCTGTCAAGTTGTATGTGCGAGCCGTAGATGTCAATATGCCAATACTCGATTGTCAGTCAATATGCAAAAGATGCTATCGCAAAGGCTACCATATATGCATGTCCTAGAACGCACATGCCAATTGCTTTTTGCAAGTATATACAGAGGTCTAGATTTGACACCCGCATTATGCCCAAGCCCAAGATCAAGACAAGAATAACCCAAAATGGACACCTCAGTTCATAGAAAAACCAAGCTGTTGAAAGAAGCAAACACAGAGATTGAGTGGACCGACTTCCCCTTCGCTACGCTCTTCACAGTTTGCACTGAAAAGAATCCCTTAGTAAACGAACATCACAGCAGCGGCAACGAGGATGGCGAGAACGCTGGCCTTGTTGTTGCTCGCAGCGCCAGGGAATTCCAGAGGGGCCGAAGGCGTCGGAGCGGAAGCATTACCAGATGGCAAAGCAGGAAAGCCACCGGTCGGGAAGGGCACGCTGGGCGGGGGGTTGGTGTCCGTCTCAATGCCACCGGTTTGGTAGGGAGGGAACGAGGTAACGGGGTTGTCGACAGGAGGCTGAGCAGAAGGAGTAGAAGGCAAATCCGCACCATAGCCGGAGCTGGTGATGAGTGTGGTGGGAGTCTGGGCTGGAGGTGGGACACCAGTCACAGTCACCGTGGCAATGTCATCGCAATTGCAGGGCGTCTCGTGAGCCGTGCCGTTGTGGCCGATCGGGGTGGTAGGATAAGGTGGCTGTTCCTGGCCGTCCGTGCAGGTCGTAGACGGTTCTTGAGGCTGAGGAACGGCGCCGGATTCGGACGGCAAGCTCGATTCCTGAGGGAAGTCAGACTGCTCAGGGATGCTAGATTGGGTAGCAGTTGCAGATGGCTGATCCTGGCCGTCCGTGCAGGTCGTAGACGGTTCTTGAGGCTGAGGAACGGCGCCGGATTCGGACGGCAAGCTCGATTCCTGAGGGGAGTCAGACTGCTCAGGGATGCTAGATTGGGTAGCGGTTGCAGATGGCTGCGGGGCTTTGCCAGTAGCATCAATACCTGACTGCAAAGACCCCGTAGCGGAAGCCGTTGGAGCGAGCGTTACGCTGTTCTCGGGAGCACCATTCACATCCCCTGCCCCCACGACTTCAATGGATTGCCAGCTGCCGCTCTTGTCGGTCCATTTGTATTCCTTGCCTGGGGAGTAATTCTTGACCTTGACGCTCTCAACAGTCATGGTGAAGGGCGCCTTGCTGTAATCCGTGGGGCCTTCTGCCCACTCAATGACACCCTTTTCGTTACTAGGATCGCCTCCGGCCCAGATGCCCAATCTCACGGTGCACGGGGTCTGAGGATAATTTCTACCCCCATTGGCTTTGGGGTCGGCGTAGTTGAGCGTCCTAACGGGCTTGCCATCGATGAGGTAAACGAGCCTCTCGGCAGTCCAGTCCAGAGCATAGGTGTGCATCTCGGGTTGGGCATTGGAGACACCTACCTCGATCATTCGGTCGTAGGTCGTTGTGTTTCCTTTGCCGAAGAAGTTCGTTTGAACCGAATTCGGATGGGTGCCTAGGAATTCCCAATCGACCTCGTCCAGGTCCTCGGACTGCAGCACGATTGACGAGATAATGCCTTGGCCAGGACTGGCCTTCATCTTGACCTCGACGTATCCAAAGAAAAGATAGGCCTCTGATTGGATAGTAGGGGCATCTCCCCTCTTGTTTATCGTAAACTGGGCGCCTTCCTGGGAATAGGTCAGGGACCCGGCAGTCTGCTTCCAGCCCCGTACGGATTCAGCGCCCTTGCGGAAGTCGGTGTCGAAAGTGGCCGCCATGGCTGGGTCATTCGGGCAGTCTTTCTTGGTGGGGTCGCACTGGGTGAAGGTCTGCGCGCAAGCAAGCCCGGCGAAGGCACCTGCAATGGTAAAAAGAGTGAAACGCATCGTGAAGGTCGTATGCGAAAGGCTGGGTATTCGAGGAAAAAGATACAGGAAAGAGAGCTGTTGGATGAAGAGATCGTTTTCAAGAGTTGAATATCCTAATCCTCACGGAAGATGAGGACAGTAATGATCGTGGCTAGCGGCGGTGAAGGGAAAAGAATGGACTGTTCGACAAACGCTCCGTCTGAGCAGATGGACAATGCCGCAGGGAGTTTACGTCGGTGAAAGAACGAAGAAAAGGACAAAGCGCGACCTGCGTTTAAAGGGGGAAGGGAAAAGTAAGCGAGAGGGTGAGAAGAGGGAGAGGAGTTGGTTAAAGATAGGGATTCGGAAAGGGGAGGGGGCGCCGGAGGTTACCATGCCATGCACATCAGCGAAACGGCCCATCAAAAGAGACTCTGCAAAGCAATTTCCGTTGCGCAAGGAAGGCCGCTCCTGGCCGGCCATTCTTGTTCAGTGCCACCTGCCACCCTGCCACCTGCCACCCTGCGCCCAGCCGGTGCGCGTGGATGGGCGACCTGAGTGGACGAGAGACGCATTCTCCGTTGTTTCGTGAAACAAACTGCGGTCTCAGACGCTCCAGGGTCCCGCCGCCCAGTTCGGGAGAGCAACCAATCAATTCCGCGCCCTGGTTTGTTTCAGGCGGCGCCGACCGAGAGCCACTCAGCCCCGTTGCGCGTCTCCTTCTTTCGCATGAGCCTCACGCAGCCCCTGAATAATCCCGGTGTTGGTGGTGTTGCGATTTTGTTGGTCCACCTCCGTGGGGCGGTGCTTGTGGCTCTGCTACCTCCCAATCTAACTGTCTGTACTCCGCCGAAAGCCCACCGGCACTCCAATAATGATTCACATACTCTGTACAGTGTGCTCCGTATCTCAACATGTGTTACCGTAGTCCACGTCGGCCAGATGCTTGTAGATCTAGAAAGGAGACCGCCTGACCAGAAGCCTCGAGAATACGCACCACGTTCGTGCATGAGCCTTCTAGTAGTTGACTTGTTCTCGAGGTAAGGATCGATGCTGGAAGTCCGAACTCCCAGGAATTCGGCAACATGACTGAAGCCATGATGCAATCGTCAGCGTACCCTCGTGCAGACGTTGTGCAACGTGCTGGCGACGCTGCCCTCTTGCACGTCTTTGCATGGTTGATAAAACAAGTGGGAGTATTTCTCTTTGTTGATTGCCACAGTAAAGTAGTTGCAAAGTAAGTACAGTCGGAAAAGTCTGTCCCCAGCTACTTGCGTATCTCACTCGTAATATTGGACCTCCGGACTTCGCAGAACGGAACGCACTCTTGTCAGCTGCAAACCTCCGGTTGGCATGTGGTGCGAGTAGCTTTGCCCAGCCATATCTGGGGCCTATGGATCCTTGCTGGGGTGTCCGCCGTCCTCCGACCGTGTGGCCTGAGGTAAAGCAAAACGCCGGTGTTCCCCTATTTGCGCGTTATGGTGTGGTGGAAGGATTGTCTGTTCCTCTGGTGCACAGGTAACAATACAGGTCAATAAAATGCCATGCTGGTCCCAACAGGAGTTGTCCCATAGCTGGTGCATCACTGTCGGGCTCATCTTAACGTTGTGGAAGATCTCAGCGTTTATTCTCCTGCTCTTCTACTCGCTATGATGACACCACTTGCAGTTCAATGAATCGGCGTTTGCGCCTCCCCAACACACTATTCATCGGCATAGAAGCACTCCGCAAATGGCCTGGTGGCTCCAACGCGGCCACCCCTACCTGATGAGTGCGTACGGAGTACACTGGACTGGGGTAATGTCACACTGGGTCGTTCAAGCCTTTGGTCGGGCCATGGCCAATTGGCCATATGGCGCTTGATAACATATTCGGTGGACACAGCGCAGCATCCCACGGGCTTGGAACCTTGCTTCGGCTCGGTCGGTTCGCCACCATGCGACGATGGAACCGCCCATGGACCGACGAGTAAATATGAATATGAGAAGGACCCATAGCCGCTGACGACAAGAGCACTCTCTTCTTCGTCGAAGATAATAGAAGGTGCCGGCTGGGAGCGCTACAAGTTCATGTTACGGGCTCTCGATTATTGAACTGTCGGTGCGCAGGATGGAATCCTCCAGGGATGACCCTCAACAGGGCACTAAACGCATACGTCAGCACCAGTCGTGTTCGTTCCTCTTCCACTATCAGGTTCTTCCTGATGAAGGCTCAGTACTCTCTTTGATCTGCATTCGAAAACCTGCAACATGACGCCACTTCTTCACCTGGGTTATGTTGCCAAAACCGCAGGGTGATTCCATGGGCAGTTACCAGATTCGCTATGTTCAAGTGTAGGAAGAAGTCATCACAGCCATTGTGAAAACACTCGTTTCTAATGAGAGATTGCGCCTCTCTCAAAGAAGAAACTTACCTGAGCTCATACTTGTCGGCGATATGAACATCGCTCGGGGTGGGTCCCGCCGGCTGCTCCGAGTTGCCGCATCTGAGCTTCGTGACGTCTAGTGCCCTAATAATTGCGACAAGGAGTCAAAGTAAAGCGGCTTGATCAGCTAGATGAAGAGGCAGAAGATGGATAGGACTATGGCGGGTGGAGGTGGGTTGGAACAAGGTTATGGCGCTAATGGCCTTGGCATCCTTTTTGGGGTTTGGAAACTCACAAGGTCACTCATTCACCTTCACTTGCAAAAATCAACGACACAAGATCTCATCGGAATGATGCCTTTTCTTATTGATATACATACTCATGATATAGTCTCAATACCGCATGGCATGAATGACACAGAAACACACGCCAACGCTTCTATCGAATCCCAATATGCAGATGAGAATACGAACTCATCGAACAGCTCACATGCGCCTACATCCTGCTGCCACCTTGCAAACTTGGCTAACCATTTGCATACAGATAACTGATCTACTGCATCAGTGCGCGAGGTCGCTCCCAAAAGGTATCATCCAACCTCATGTCCGGCCATCCTCTTCGCTGTGGGTACTGCTTCAGTGACGACCCGCCAACAGGCATATAGCCATTGACGTGGAAACGAAGAAGGCATACAGAAAACCGTGAGCGCCGAGCAGAGTCCGAATGATAATCCAAGGAATAGGGCGCAAGTGCACCAGTCGCCAAATCACATTTCCCTCGCCAAAGATCCAGATGTCAACGCCTTGAAGGAATGCTGCTGCTTGGGGACGCCATCTCGGTACTAGCGCTTCGGCACAGCCTACAGTGGTGTTTTCCAGAGCGGAAAACACTATCTGAGTGCCGGCGGAAACCAGAGCTAGACCGAAGATGTAGATAACGGCGATGACAGCGTGTACCCATGAATGCAGCTCGACGACATCGCGCAATAGGCGGAGACGTTCCGAAATCGTAATCTCGCCACGTACAAGCGCGTTGCGTAGATGGTATGTCTTCCGTGGGTCGTCGTCCCTATGCATCGCGGCCAATAGATCATCAAAGGCGTCGAAGAACTCAGACCGTGCGAGCCAGAGAAGAACTTGATCGATTTTGCTGGCGAATTGCAAGGCAAGCCTCTGCCGGCACAAGAGGCATGCCGCTTCAGGATTTGTTGCGTTCCATTTGCTCAGACACTGAAAGCCCACGACGTGACCGCATGGTTTCAGCTTTATGGCATGACAGCCAACGGGGTTGAATGGAGCGTAAGGCTGCATACAGATGAAGCACTCGTCGGATGCGGTAACGTCCGCGTCGGTATATTGAAAGTTCTTGGCCATGTCCGCCCCGATAGCTGCGCGAAGGGGGACGGGCTCCATCTTTCAGCACTCTGTGTTGCGGGGTGACACTCAAACCGGTTGAGTTGGGTTGCGTCTTGCAGAGATGCGGATGGAAAAGTGTAGAACAGGCGTGGCAATTTATATGTGGGAAGACGTCTGTAACAGTTGCCTACTATGTTCATTCACTGCAATGGGGTTCATGAGACATTCAGAGAGAAACATTGTTCTTTGACAAAGTAGTGGTACTTAGGCATCAGCTTTAATATAGAAGGGAAATTGATGATTCATGACTAGACTACGCGCTTAGTGTTCGTCTTGCTGTGAAAGTGCCATGCATGGAAGATAGACCTTTGGATCGCAATTGGGTATATGGGGTATACCGTTCATGCACAACAGCAGTCTAAAAATTCACGAGTTCCGCTATTCGCGAACTATCATCAATCACTATGTTGGGCAGAGTGTTACATTGTTGAGAAATGTTGAAGAAGTGTTTGTATGTATACTTATATTGTGAACTCTGATTTAGATTCACTTGGAAAGTATTGGTCAGACAGTGAAATTGTACAAATAAGTAAGCATGCATGGTGAATACCAACTGTCGTCTAGCAATTGTTATCTTGTTTCTTCTGTATACACTTCATGGCCTCATGGCGTCTCGGTGTCCTGGCTACCCAGAGAACGCTATGTACTTCTGCACCCCATCCTTCCCGTTAATTCGGGAGATCTCGCTGGTTAGCTATGTTTGCTGGAATTGGTTCCGATAAACGTTGGTTGTACAAGTGGCGGACCCGTTCCAGAAGATAGTCCGCCCTTGCTCGAGAAAAAGGATTCCTTTCCAAGGCGAGCATCATGCAGGCATTGAATTCGTTACTGAGTGGAGGGCACGGCTGCGGAACCCCCACAATTGGCATCCACGGAAGTGGTGGCTGCTGATGTACTGGAGTGACTATCCTTTCCGCAACGATCTGGCAGTAAAGATAACGCCGCCCGATCGGCCAAGTAGGCCAACGATATGCCAGTAGCGGCTCATTGGACCGTTCTGGTCCAACCTTCTGATGATATCCGGAACACTTTCGATGGGATACTTTCCGTGAACGAGTTGGTGAATAACGGCCCCAATAGCCCAGATGTCCGCAGGTGGTCCATACGGGGCGGAAGTCCATATGTACGCGGGATTGCGCATCTCGGGAGGCCAACAGATGGGATATCCCAAAGCCTCCGGTTGCAAATTTGGGTTCTCCAGAAAGAATGCAGCATTTCCAAAGTCACCAAGCTTGACTAGAATATCCCCACGGTCGGCTCGGTCCCCCAAGTGTTTTACGAGTATATTACTTGGATGTATGGCTCTATGAACCATACATCTCCAGTGGCCATTTCCAGGAGGTTTTCTGTTCCAGTCCGTCGGGCGTCCCATTCCCTCGTGCAGAAAGGCAAGCGCAGCGCTAAGCTGCACAAATATGCTCAACAAACAGGTTTCATTGTGCACGATACAAAACTGGCCACTCGAGTACGTAAGCCTTGCAACGTACGACAAGCTTCTCCACGGACAGTATTCCAGTATCAGCTCTGCGGTATCCGCTCTTCCTGACATTATCACTCCTTTGCATTGTATAATAGCTTCATGAAATGGGAGAGCTCTGAGAGCAGAGATCTCGTTCAGAAGTTTGCGTAAACCCGATATGTTCGTTGTAGACCACCGGGTTGTCGATGGAGCGTCTTTGTAACGCCATTGCTTTACCGCGACCGCTTGACCCGAGTCTGGGTTTCGGTAAAGATATATGATACTGTTATCGCTTGTCACAAGGGCTCTGCGCTTCTGATAGGACTGCCAGTGGGTACGAATATTGTTACTGGAGTGAACCAAAGTGAATCGGCCATGTAGTTCCGGAAACCGGCCGTCCAAGGACTGTGGGACGTTTGGCATCGGCATATGGCTCCATGGGTGAGCCATTCCCTAGTTGGTGAGAGTTTCGACAATTCGAGCGGTGGATCGTACGCGGAAATCATCTAAATTGAAACTAGTAGATGTGAATACTCGTGTCAATGTGTCTGCGACCACGGGTAGGATAGGGTACGAGGTATGATGACCTACCGGCGGAGCTTATATAGCGGTATTTCTGGGCTCTGTCTGCCGTTGACGTAGCCCATCTAATCAATACATTATCAATTGTCAAGTGAGTGCATACCAGCCTGTGGTGCAAGTCAAAGAGTCATGAGTTGACCGTGGCGCCCAAGCAAGCAGCTGACAGCCCGGAGAAAAAATGCCGCTGCCTCTGTGCACAGTTTCGGCCGCCAGATTGGAAGTCGCAGGTTTCCACCTTCCCAAGTGTTAGGATAATATTCAGGAAGCACATGTTTTAGATCTGCTAACGCACGACCTAGTAACAGCTAATGAGGAGTTATTAAGGCGGCAATAATATCTTGCTGGTGCGGCTCTGTCTCTGCGCGCACAGTCTCTGCCAACGCTCACACATGATTTGGACGTGGGCGGCTGGTAACTTTTACCACCTCGACACACAATGGGCAGGAGTGCATAAACTTGGGCAAAGCACTGATGAGTCGACCAAGCATCTAAGGCACTTTCAGGTAGAAGTCCGTATGCGTACCGACCGCGAACAGTGCTCCTTCCGATATTGTAAGGATCCGATGGAAGCAATACAGCCAGCATGCAATTGGGTCTCAACGGCCTATCTTCTATTTATGTTGGCGCACTTCCTTTTTGTGTCTTTTTTTGCAAAAATAGAAAGGCAAGCATTCGCAGTTCACCCTTGAGTTGTACAGGCTACTCGGCCAGTTTTTCCATGAAATGATTTCGCCCATTCGAGAGAAAGTCGGAGTTTACTGTTAACCCTGCAACCAACGCAATCGTGGTCGTGGCCGTGGCCGCTTGAGGATACTGCCTATCCAGATCACTTCGCGGTAGGGCATGATTAGCTTGTTATACCGGCACGTAACATTCTGAACCCGTGGATTCTGTTCAATAGATTAGATCAGCTACGCGCTTTATTGCTCATTCCTAAAGCAAACTGTTACGGATCCTCTGGACACTCCCCCGAGCCGCAATCCCTTTCCCGTCTTTAGTTTTTCACCCACTCATCACCCCGTATCCTCGCTGTCTCCCCTTCCACACTCCCCCTGTCTCCTCCTCTCCCAATCCACTTAACGCCACTACGGCACCTGAGTCCCTAAAGCTGGCTTGATGGTGAGTTAGTGTACATTAGTCTCACAACCGCCTATTTTCTACAACGAAACGACCGCAAAAACCCGAAGTTCACCGAAGTTTCAAATCCGAGTCTCGGCTGAGTTATGCTTCTGCTCTTGCTGTTTGCTGTGTAGAGAACGCAATGAGTATGTCAGTGGGTTGAGGTGGGATGTGCAGTGTGTGGGAGATGGGAATTTTGGCATAAAACTTAGAACGATGAAGAAGAAGTGATAGGAAACCAGAGGAAGAGAGTCAATAGCGGCTTTCCTAGCTTCCTCTTTGCCCTGCTGAGCAGTCTGTACACTTACATTTCCAAAAAATACTTGGTGTTCAGGGGCAAGTATTCAAAATTCGCCACCCGCGTGACGTGTGCAGCACAGAAGCCTGGGCAGAGCTGGGCGACAGCACTTGTCAGCGTTTCAAACAATAAGTGCCTTAGATAATCTGAGTATCTTGCAGCCACAGCAGATATAAATTATTCGTTGCATAAGTAATATGTATAGAACTTGACTAAGGCCAGGCCTTGGCTGGTTCTCCGCGGTTCTATGGCGGCTCCTGGGTGGCGAATGTTGAACACTTACCCCAACACCAGTGCATTCAAGTATATCATAAAATATTTCGAAATATTTTGCCATTCAACAAAAACAAAGTCGCTTTAGCTCACTTGGGAGAGCGCCAGACTGAAGAAATCAGTATGGGGAAGACTATGCTGCAAACTTCAGTATTGAACGAAATGTTGGTATCTGGAGGTACTGCGTTCGATCCGCAGAAGCGACATTTTTTCTTTATTTTTCGTTTTTCCGGCACTGCTCTGGTCTCTGAGGGTTATATTTGCGCCCTAGTTGGATGTAGCGTGTGTGGTGCGACAGTGAAGGATCTATGTCTACCTCCGTGGCCACTCACGATGGTTGCACGTTCCGGTATTTACCTAGCGTGCAATGAGATTTGACCCGGCCCATGGCTGGGGCTTAACTATCTATCAAGCAAAGAGTCACTTAGACGTAATGCAACAGCTCAGCTATTGCTCGAGAAACCAATAGGACGCCATTTCAGGGAGAATGGGAGTGGTCTATATATATCATACCTGCTTAGCACTTTTCCCAAGAGCTTAGGAAGTGTATATTTTCGGAAAGAAGATTCAGTGAAGGCAAGTATATGATTACACAGACTCCAGAGCTCCGGTCTTCTGTAGGTAATTGTGGGCAATCTGTATGGCCCAATTGAGCCTCCAAGTAAACGTTATACATATCCCATTCATTTCTCACCGACTCTATAGCGAAGGGACAAGCGGTGTTATAGACACCCTTCATCACACAGTGCATACACTCCAGACAACGTCACGAGCACCAATTGGGTGAACCTATGTTTGAACGCGTGTTTCTTATTCAGTACTACATACGAACTGCTGCTCCGGAGCAAATCAGCAGGCGTACCTAGCCACAGCGCTCGTATTAATGCTCGCAGGGGAACTTTTCCTTGTCCACACGCACATGCTATTCATTGAATGCTTCCATCCAAACAGCGCGTCTGGTCCGGCAGGAGTGGTTCGAGCGAGGATGCAGAGTGGGGTTTTTATGTCATCGGACAGGTGTTATGGGTTGGTGATGCTATTGTTTTGAGTTTTGAGGACGAACGGTGGAGAAAGTTAGAAGGATCCGGATTGAGGGCAATGCAAGGATGATGTATGGATGCTGGAATATTCGCCCAAAGGAACGTAATTTTGTCAAGGAGCGCCACGATAGAGGCCGGTTCGTCATCGGCAGGAGGATGCTCTACCCAAAGTGAGACAACCTAGAACAATCCGTAATACCGGTCGAGCCGCTGTTGAAAGCGAGCGGAATTAGCGAATTTGATCCAAAGGTCCCGATATCAGGATGGCTCTCTAGTTCTACACCTCAGAAGAGCGAGACGAACCTCCGTGAGATATGCACCCAGGCGCGATGATATAGCTGAATAGCCTCCACCAGCGTAGCAGTGAAGACGAAAGAGAACAGAACGCAAAATAAGGCAAGAACAAAGACGGCCCACCCCGTCATGTCCGAAAGCTAAGCACCAACGGCGGCGCTTCTACCTCCTCCGCGGGGATCACCAGGAAGTGCCGCTGGGCTTCCGTCGTGATGATGGACGCAGCCTGCTTGATCAAAGCACCCCGGACCCATAGTGGGGTGGGGAGGAGGGAAGTTGTCGTCGTAGTCGTCATCGTAGTATTCGTCTCCCGGATCGAGAGACGCATCGTCGGGGTGCCTGTCGTAGCTGCCAGGTGGAACATTTTGATTGTGCTGAGCGTTGTTCGCATTGTTCTGACCCTTCTTGTTTCCCTTCTTTCCCTTTCGTCCCTTCATGCGGGCCTTTTCCAGGAGCCGTCGCTTCTCCGCAAGCCGCTTCCTTTCTTTCCTGTCCTTCATCTCGTACTTCCTTATCAAAGCCACCGGTGGCACGCCGAATATGGCCTCGTACTCGCAGAACTGGCAAATCCATGGCTGGGCTGGAGGGTTATGGAAGTTTGCATACTGTTGGGCCAACCTGCGCTTGCGTGCGGCATAGGCGTACAATTTCGAAGCGCTGCGGCGTGGCTTTGGCGGCGGAGGGGCAGGTGGTGGCTGCTGGCCAGTAGTCGCGTGCGCACCACCGTTATTCGGGGGAGGAGCCTTGCCTGCCTGCGGATGGGAGGCGCCATTGGGAGGCCCAGTTGCAGGTGCGCCCTGCGGGGGCCTGTCGTAGCCCGCAGTCGGTGTCGTGCGGGTAGCGGCAGTAGGGTGAGCGGGACGCCGTGGTGGAGGACCGTGACGGTCGGAGGGATATGCACCCGGAGGCTGCGGATCTGCGCCGTTTTGGTGGCCAGGCCACACCATCTGGCTAGCAGAATCGGAGCCGCAGGTGAAGGTGAATTGGGTCTTGTTCGCGGTGGGCTTGGAAGCCTCCTGGTGCAGCAGGCTCACGTTCTCATTGCTTTGGGATGGCGGAGTCGCTTGGGCGTTTGCGATGGCGGTCGAGATGATGCCGCTGTTGTCTTGGGGTCCTGGAGAGAAAAGAGGGTCAGTGCACGGACGGTAGAGAAGGCTTGGTTTTGCCGAGGTGGGTTAGGGGACGTACGCTTGTTGCTGTTAGCCTTGACGTGGGCCAGATTCAGATTGGCCGAGTTCGTCTGGCCTAGCACACGCCGCTCCGACCTTCCTGACCCTGAGCGCCCAAATCGCCCTCGCCCCGCGCCTGAGATGCCTGTACCAGATCCGTTGTTCTGTGGAGTCGAGGGTGCCGATGCATAATACCTCCCCGGTCCATCCGTATCGTCAGAGGTGGCTCCGTCATGTCCAGAGATACCCATACTAGCCATTTCCGCAGACAGACTCGAGTGGTGTGCACTGGTGCCCCCCATATTCGGGATCTTGCGCTTCTTTTTGTTGTTTGTGTTCTCAAAAGACTCGTAGCCGTCTGCCGAAGACGTCGTCGACGCCGGCTTTGGATATCCGGTGCCTGTAGCCTTTCCACCCTGCCTTCTGCTATAGGGATCGCTCGGAGACGTGGGCACCGGGCGCCCACGCTCATCCACTTTGTACTCGTCATAGTTCTCGTCTCCGCTCTCGCCGTCCGAGTGGTCCTGCCCGCAGTGACAAGCATGATGATCGCTGTCGCCCCTTCGCACCTCTACGCGCGGGCTGGCCCGGCTTTCCACGGGGGAATATGGGAAGTTGAACAGCGCTGTGGAGGACGGGGGCGCAGGCGGGTAGACGATGGATTTGGCCTGCTCTGGGGACAAGCGCGAGCGCAAGGGTCGCGATGGCAGAGGACGTATCGGCCGGTCGGGGTACATTGGACTTGTGGTATCCGAGTTGGAGCGCAGCGGGGAGGATGCGGAACGGGTCAGGTTGTATCCTGGGGAGAGGGCGAAGGGTGTCAGCAAGCTGATGACAGTGTTGAAGAACCCAAGTGTCGCAACGACGAGAGTGTGAAAGTAGATGGACTTGAGGATGGGGCCCAAATCACGGCACGTACCTGCAGCTGGGCCCGCCATGATCACCAGCAGCCTTCGGGCAGTACCAGATGGACAGTTATTCTTGTTTCCCCCACACCAAAGCTATCACCGTGTTATCCAAAACCGCGTTCAAGCCCAGTTCCTGCTGTTGTTTGTACCCCTGTCCGGATCGGTGGCCTCGTGGATTCGAAGGCGCGGAACAGGCGTCTTGCGGTGGAAACAAGCTTTCCGATGACCTTTACGGCTCCTTGATTGCTTCCAGATGCACCAACGTACTCGTAGAAAACAGAAGGCCGAATGCTGTTCAAATCGATCTGAATGGATGTCAGTCGAAGTCGATAACCCCTCGCCTTTCCTCGGCACTCCCCTGACAGGCACTGCTGTGCGACCAGCCTCGCGATACTAGCAGCCGGCTATCCAACCACGAACCAGCAGCCAGGAGAGTGTGTACGTACAGTATTGTTTGTGAGGGGAGCGGTGGGGGTGGGGGTTGTGGTGACGGTACCTGAAAATGGAGATATGGGCCGTTGTCGCCAAGCCACACGTTGGCAGAATGTAGGCGGAATGATGTGTCCTGCGACGGCACAGGTACGAGCACGACCGCAGCCGCGCAGATGCTCCCGGCGATGGCAGTTGGGTCTAAACGGGGCGTAGGTTGATGAAGGTTGGCTTGGAGAGTCTTCACAGGGGGGGCGTCCCTAGAGTAGAGAGGTTGACAGTAGGGACTTGTTGGTCGCAAGAAGACCGTGCTCAAGAGATGCGCTAATATCAAAACGAGATTGGTAAGAACATTCACCATGTCACCCCCCAATGGCCAACGGCTTGCCACCACCCTTTCCTTCGCTTTCTATACAATGCTTTTTCCAAGTTGCTAACACGTTCGGTATACGCATTGTTCATTCATTCTGTGGGCTAGCGGATTGCTCATTTATACTGTGTAGGAACAGTCCTTGTCCCTTCTCTCCCGGGCCAGCTTCGGAACATTCCGAACGGCCTTGAACGTGCCTCGGATTGGTAATCCTCAAACCAGAATCAGCGAGCTTACTGCATAGGCAATTGGCTGTGACTGTGCATGCGCGAGGGGCGCATGTTGATTACGATTAAGATGGAAAGTTGACTTCTGCACCACTCAACTCATGTCAATAGACGTGTTGATCTCTCTACCCTAGTCCTGCCACGAGGTTTTGAGTGAGACTGGCTTGTTCTCGGTTGGATAACTCCGTCAACATGTCGAGATACCTCTATCCTACGGAGTACGACCGAAAAAGATACTTCTATTTCTTCATGTGTGTACAACCTCTGAGCTCCTCAGGAATCGCACAAGGGAACCGTCTCCGCCCGTTCTCTTGGTGACAATAGCCTGGAAATGCTCCGTTTGGGTCTGCTCTATTCGATCGACACTCAAGGGATCTATGTTATGACCGGTATACCTTCCGCAGCTAATAACAATTCACGGTTTCTCAAAAGGACATTTAATACGGTGTGTAGAACCCCTCCCCAATCGGGGTTCGGGGGAACGTACTGCCGTGCATAGATGATATCATCATCCATTCCAACCCACCTCAACCACATCCAAAGTCCCGCCTGGTCCCACCATGGATCACACTCGAGACCCCTGTCCTTGGGTTGCCCTCAGCGACTTCGGCGGTGCCTTTTGCATGGGCGTACGTGTTTGGGCTCTCATCGCTCTATCCGAGCCCTGAGCTAACCGCTTTCAGGCCATTGGCGGAGCTATATGGCATGGCATCAAGGGGTTCCGGTAAACTCATACCTCGTCTATCCTCAAGAGAGATGTACTCAGAGTATGTCAGTAACTCTCCCCTTGGAGAGCGACGTATAGGTGCGGTAACAGCTATCAAAGCAAGAGCACCAGTACTCGGGGGCAACTTCGGAGTATGGGGGGGCCTGTTCTCTACATTTGATTGCGCTGTCAAGGGGATAAGGTATACTGGCGTTACTGTTCAAGTATTGCAATATCATCTGTTCTCGCGCTAACCGGTGAATCAGGAAGAAGGAAGACCCGTGGAATGCAATCATCGGGGGGTTCATGACAGGTTCGTGTTATCGTTATCGTCACTACTTCAATGTTGCATACTTGCAGCGCATGATCTACATCCGCGATTCATAAGGACCCTCTTCTAGTATCACTAATCCCGCCGCAGGCGGCGCACTCGCCGTTCGAGGAGGTCCCAGAGCAATGCGGAACAACGCAATCGGTTGTGCTGTCCTCCTTGCTGTGATAGAAGGCGTCGGTATCACCATGGGTCGCATGATGGCCGAAAACACGAGGCTCGAAGCACCTCCACCTCCACCTCAGCAGCAAGCTATCGCTGCGTGAAAACTGAGCCGCCATCCAGTCGTACTGGCGGGGACGTCTGCGCCTGACGGCCATGCTCTGAAAAATTTCTTGGGCGTTGATCGGAGTATTGGAACAGAGTTAAGGTTATACTTGTATCCGGCGTTACTTTGGTCGCATAATGATCCTGGATTCAATGACACCACGGTCCTTCCAAACGGTGATACAAGACAGTCACTTCAACATGGATGGGCTGCATCCCGAATGTTTATCCTGAGTGACCATTGCTGATGGATCCTCAAAACGCTGTACTAATTCCAAACTGCGGTGAAAAGACATGTAGTTGTCAGCTACTGTACAGCTTCGGTTTGAACCATGCCAATTACAGCTCTGATTCAGTTTCAAGCCATCTCCTACACTGTCTCCCATCAGCTTTCGATTCTATCCTCCCCCGTCAACCGAGCGAATCGGCCTCTATCTAGAGTCAGGGCGCTCGGAGCTCGTTTTCTGGGCCCCCTTCATACGAGCCAACATTCAACATGGGCGTCTACCACGCCAGCCTTGCGCACACACATGAGCTTACGAGAAAATCGTCGCTGTGCGTTGCTGCGCTCAACAAGCCCAAGGCTCTGCTGGCTAAAAATCGTGCGCCGTACATGCTGGGAAAGACGATGTCGGAATTAGATCTGAGACCTATCCAAGGGCCGTGTGGTTCTGATCCAGTTTACAATGCAACACTTTAAATTGAAGTGGAGGACGGTTGGATATGATCATGCTCTGTTGAGTAACGGGCTGAAGAATCTGTAGTGGAATGTGTGGGGTTTCAAGCAATCGACAGATTTCAGGCATATCAACGAATCTGTGAGTGATGCGCTGAGCGCATACCAGGGTGCAACTGACAGCTAACTTAGTACACCAGATCAACAAGAAGATAAATCCCCTGTCGATTCCGTCGCTTGGTCTTTTCCCGGACGTGGAGGAAGTGCATGAAAGTGACTGGAGCAAACTGAAGCCGGGAGAGGTTGAGTAATTCGTGGTGCTGGAGGTTCAGTGCAAGCCATGATGATGCTAGAATCGGGCATCTCGTTTCACACATACATGCCCCAAGCGATAGTTGGGCTACCCTCCGGCGACTTATACCGCCCTGTCCCCTAGAACTTGGGTGAAGTAGTGTCTGATCCTTCTGTCTTTTCAATAATGGAGTGGCAACTAGGCCTACTAAACGGTGTGGTGGCAGGGCGAAGCAACTGTTGCTCAGGTGCCCTTCAAGATCATTCATCTCCAACACTACGTGTATCCACAAGGGGATTGTGGCCTGAAGTCAGTCGAACGCGTTAACAGGGGTAAAAGAAGCTCTTGACCGCAAATCACCTAGACCTCCAATTGCGCGCGTCCTTTCTCTTTCACTATCAAGTAGGCCAAGGCTGCTGTAAACTTTCGGGCAGCTGTTCGAAGACTCTTACCGCCTTTGCTCTGCCTGCACCTGTGACCCATAAAACTCCCTTGCCCACTGGACAACCGCTTCTACTCGATTCTGCCCCAAACAACAACAACCTACATCCTTTCCCCCTCTACCTGCCGCACGTCGTTCTATCCCCATCCCGTTGGGCCTGCTCGCAGCAGCTCGTCATGAACCAACCAGAGGATGTTGAGGTCATCTTGACCTACGATCGGCGTTACGTTTTCCACTCCAGCGTACTCGCTCGCTGCTCCACCTTCCTCGCGTCGCTGCTCACAGAGCGTACTGCCGCAACGCTGAGCAGCAAGGCACGAAATGCGGGCATCAAGTTGCGGTGGATGCTCGAGCTTACTCAAGCCCCCGATGAGGATCACCCTGCTGGGCAGCTCGAACTAGTGGTAGGTACACTGAGATCTGGAGGGAACAAACATGGTGTATCCGCAGTCGGAGGAACATGTGGCGACTACTTCGCCTACTCTGCCACTGGGCGATGGGGATCTATATTTGCATCAGCAAGACTAACAAACAACCCAGGAATTGGATAATATGGGCGAACCAGTTACCCACGTCTCCGGGCTTGTCATCAACGAAAACGGCCGCATTCCTACCTCGCTCTTCGATAACTACGAGAAAGTCTTCTTCGCCTTTTATAACCGCGAGATCCTCATCTCCGACGACGACATGCCCAGCGCTCTGCGGCAGGCTATTGAACTGATCGACATCGCCGAATACCTAGGCAGCATCCCCGTCATCAGCAAGCCAATCGACGTCGCCCTCATAAAGCATGGTCAAGACCTCTGGCGCTCCATCCAAAAGATGCCTTGGGGCTGGGTCCACCTTGCCATGCGCATCAAGTCCGACCTCATCTTCATCGAATCCGTGATCCACCTCGCCGGCAATTGGCGCAAGATCTCCGCCGACCGCAACGCCATGGAAAACCTCAGCGAGAACTGTCCTGAATCGGTCCGCTTGCTCTGCCAACGTCTCCATAGACAGCTCATCTCCCACGGGAAGCGCCTTGAAGTCGCCCTGGTTACGCTCTACCCCGGTGGCATGAATAGGCCCTCGGAGCAGGTGCCCATCAAGCGCGAACACTACTCCCGTGAAATCCTCGTCTGGATGGCGCTATGCTTCTTCCGCCACTGGCTTGGGCAACGCCTCGTCCTGGGCCACGGCTCTCTCGCGCCAGACTCCGGATATGAGTTATATTCAATGCTTGGCGCAAGCGGGGAAGCTTACATGGACAAGGAGGTAATGCATCAGTTCCACATTGAGTTTCCCATGACGCAGAAGGCGATGAATGTGCTCGAGAACCATTTGCTGGAGATCAAGGACGTGGTGAGGAAGACGGTGGTGGCGCACGGTATCTTGGAGAGTAAGTGCATGTTGGACACGAGAAGGTATCCGGTCGACTATTTGACGTCTGTGGAAGTGAGGAAAGAAGATATCCCGTGGTACGAGAAGAGGGTGCAGGAGGAGACGATTGCGGGCCTGAGAAAGGAGATGCGTCCTCGAAGGAAGGAAGTCGGTAAGCGGAACCAAACTGCTGCAAGCATGCAGGAGCGCATATACGAGCCTGATTCCGAGGAAGATGAGGATGGCTTCGACGAGGGCTTCCTGATAGAGGAAGAGAGGGCCAAACGGGCTCGCCTGGAGTGAGCGACATCTTCCAGGAAGGTTCGAATTGTCCGGAAGGATGGTTTGGGATGCGGTTAGGAAGGTCAAACAGGCAAGCTGCATATGCGAGCGTGAACGGTACGGTTACGGCGTATTAGTGAACACTGGAAAAGGGATGGGTCAAGGGAAAAAGCTTGTATACATAGCCACCATCTGGTATCCTTAGACCATATCTGATATCCACCCTTCAAAATGCGGTGAGCTGTCCACATCATAATGAGCCTTCTTATAGGCCATTGTTTGTTATTGCCCTTCTCATTGTTTCCTCCTTCCAACGTTTCCTCTACTCGTCCTCGAATCCCGCTGGTCTGGGTCTCGGTCCCTTTGGTACTGAAATGCAAGTCAGCTCCTGATCCGCTTTCCCTAAACCTTCTCTTGCCGTCATCCGTCATCATTGTGCCGGAAGGTTGACATACTGGGGTACGTTCGCGGAATTTTTGGTCTTGGGTTGTCGTCGCCAAAGAACCGGCGAATCGGCGGCGCAATGAAGAACATGGCGGGACCCAGGGCACCAATGCAGGAAGCCCAGAAGTAAGCGGGCCTATTGATGGAAGCCCATCTCAAGTAGTGGATGGGTGTCTTCCAAAACTCGGGTTTGGTTGGTGCTGTCGGCATGGCGGGGGCTGAGGTAGTTTGTTAGCGGACGCAAATTGGGCGACCAAGGACTGAGAGATACCTTTTGTGCTGTATTCACTCCCGGAGAAAACTAAACAGACAGCGTAGAGTGCCCAATTGGCCGGAAATGGAGCTGGCGACGCTTGTTGCGGAGAGATGAGGTTGAATGGAGCTTCGACTTCGGTGATGGAGTTTTTCCGCGCCGCCAGATCTTGGCATTGTATACGTCTCCAAATGAGCTTGATGTTAGGAGCTTTGAGATAAACTGCCAATCTTTCCGAGATCAGAGGAAGCTCTGGTCTGAAGGTTTCTTTGATGATGCGGTGGTTCTTTTCGCTGCTTTTTCTGGGGCTGTTAGGCGCGGTGAGGGCGCTGAGCATCGCTGGCTCGAGGCTGTTGGTGGTGCTGGAGGACGCTGCTGAGAGGGAGCAGTACAGTGTGTTTCTGGGGGATTTGGAAGGTGTGTTCATGTTTTTATATGCTCATGAAACTCTATCTACCTCAATTCTTGTTAAAGCGGCGAGTCAGGTGTCAATTGAGTATCCTGACCAGCAGTGTGGCACTTTCAACTTGCACCGTAACTCTATCTCCTCCAGCAATCTCTCAATTGCAGTCAAGCTTCTTCAATACTGACTTGTGGATCACAGGCCGTGGATTTCATATAACCACAGAATCCCCCAAATCCGAATCACTCTCCCTCTTCAAACACGGCGAGCGGGCCTACGATCATGTCGTGCTCTTCCCGGGGAAATCGAAGGGTCTGGGACCAGCTCTTACCGCCAGTCTCCTCCTTGATTTTATGAAGAAGGAAGGAAACATTCTTTTGGCGCTCTCCAGTGAACGTAACATCGCCACGTCTGTCCAATCCCTGCTCCTTGAGCTCGACATTCATGTACCTTCCGACAAGGGCGCACTGGTTGTCGATCATTTCAACTACGATTCTACATCGGCCGCAGATAAGCACGATGTTCTTCTTCTGCCTTTTCCGGATGCTGTTAGACCCGACGTAAAGAACTACTTTGCTGGCAATGGGCTCATCGCGGTTCCCCGCGCCGTTGGCCAGACTCTCGGAAACGAATCTCCCCTCATTGCGCCAATCCTCCGCGCTCCGAGCACCGCATACAGCTACAACCCCAAAGATGAGGCAGATATCGTGGAGGATCCTTTCGCGGTCGGGACTCAGTTGAACCTGGTCTCCGCCATGCAAGCTCACAACTCTGCGCGTTTGACCGTTGTAGGATCCGCTGAGATGCTCCAGAACAAGTGGTTCTCCGAGAAAGCGACCCTCGCTGGCAAGGCTGTGAAGACGGCCAACCGTGACTTTGCCGAGAAGCTATCCCGCTGGACATTCAAGGAGTCCGGGGTGCTCAAGGTCGGCAAACTCGTGCACTATCTGGATGAGGGTGTGAGCAAGAAGATCAACACCTCTGTCGCTATTCCAGAGAATAATCCCAAGATATACAGAATCAAAAGCGATGTGGTATGTGACGTTCTTCCGGTCTGGCTATGGCTTGCTGACGGGTGTAGTCCTTTGCTGTCGAGATCTCGGAGTATGACAAGGACCACTTCGTCCCCTTCGTCCCACCTCGAGGCGATGCTGTACAACTGGAGTTCAGCATGCTGTCGCCGTTCTATCGCCTTAACCTCTCCCCCCTGTCGCAAACCGCGAACTCGACGATATTCGGCACCTCCTTCAAGACTCCTGATCAGCACGGCATATTCAATTTTCGCATCAACTACCGCCGGCCATTCCTTACCAACATCGATGAGAAGCGTCAGGTTACGGTGCGGCACTTCGCACACGATGAGTGGCCGCGCAGCTGGCAGATCAGCGGCGCTTGGGTCTGGATAGCGGGTGTGTGGATCACAGTCGCGGGATGGGTTGCCTTTGTTGCGGTGTGGTTATGGAGCGCACCGGCGGAGAAGAGCGCTAAGAAGACGCAGTGATATATCAATGGTTGAAGGAAACGGCGTCTCGAATTTTGTCATGTATGCTTACGGAGTTGGGATATGGATACCATAGCGCAAATTCAGTTCATGTAGAAATAAGGATAAAAGTGTTCAGGTCCATATGGTCAGTCTAGGTTCACCAGGCCGGATGAGGTATTTACGTGGTTTACACCAATGGCTCCGGGCACGTTTGAACGGCAGGTCGACGATCCTGATATGCTGAGGGTGACCATTAGCCTCCGGGATGTATTCCACGCACATGCATAGCCGGCGTCGCACACTCTTCGTAATATCATATATCATGTACCGTGCAATCGTAAACCGAAGCAGGGCTCTCCAGATATGAACACTCCTACGCCACGCTCATGGTATCTCGAAAGGAAAGCCCTCGAATTCTCCTCCGGCCAAATCTCTCCTCCCCGACAGCCACTATCCTGCGTCCAGGCATGCGCGTCGCATTGTGTACCGGCTATACATTGTAGCTATCACCGCGCAACCCCATCATCCGGATTGAAGCAATCCTCGAAGCTCTTCCCATGCTTATTCGTCGCGTGATCGCCCAGCATCTTGCGGTTCGTGGTGCTCTGGAAGGATTGGAAGCAGGTCTTGCACTTGATCGTAAGCGCGGCGGCATTCTGTTCATGAACGTCAGTGATTTTGCTGTCTCCCGACCAGAAGATGTAACGATGAAGTGGAATGTCAAAGACATACGGATTTCAGTTGCGACTTGGCCTCGCTTTTGCCGCCTTTTGCCGCGGCACGCTCGCGTTTCTGCTGTGCTCTACAAGAAAAGAACAGGTTAGTTTGTCGCAACTGGCGAAGTCTTGAGCGGAATCGTTGTCGTACTTGGCTCCGTTTCCCATGGCGAAAAGATTGTTCAGTTGAACCAGGCCCGAGACCTTGGAGAGAGAAATAGCGAGAGACTGGGTTCGGGTTCCGTTGTTTTGCGTGGTTTTACAGTATCATAATATGACAGGACGTTGGATGGCGGCCGGGGGCCTGGACACTTTGGAAATCGATGCTAGCCTCTTTTGTGACAGAAGTCACGTGAATTGTTGCTACTCAAATGCAAGTCGGATAGAGATGGTTCTTACGACACCGCGGACGCTTCTGCTGTTGAATTCATTCCCAGCTCCTCTGTGGCCCATTGTTTGTTTGGCGCGGTCCATACTATTATTATCACTACACTTTTGAGGGCCTTGGGGGAACCGCAAGCCCGCTAAGCAGTCAGTCCACTCGACGCCTCGGACAATCTCGCCATCAGGAGCTGAAGCTAATAATAAATACTGCAAGCCCCCTAACTCACCAAACCGGTTCCGATGATCCAGAGCATGGCGATCATAATGTTAGAATACTGCTGAAAACAACTGATATCATACGGTACCCAAGTATCATTGTGTGCTGGCTTGGCATTTTCTGCTTCCTCAACTTCGTTCCACTTCAAGGATCTCTGGCTACGACCTGCCACTTTCTGCTTGTTCTGCTGCGCATGCACAGGGACCCGTAATCTGCGTACCTCGGTAGGGGTAATGCCATGCAGCTCGTTCTTTGATCTTCGTCGCCAGGGCGATGCTTTTACCACAGTAGATGCGGGCGGGATGTTTCGACCCTTTCAGCTTTTCAAAACACCATCTTCAATACTAATAATGAATCTCCACAACGCCGCCTCCAGAGCATGGAAGCGGTCCCACCAGTACTGCGCGGAACCCCCGCAAGGCGAAAACATCACCTGGATGCGAACTGCTATCTTTGAGGGGTCGCCGCCTTTGCCCTGGAGAACTTCACCCCATCCCCCACTCGCCGGATCTCTACCTGCCATTCTTTTCCTTCAGATCTTGTCCTTCGTTTTAGGCTTTGTATGTCATTTCTTGTATTCATGCAATTTGATTCGCTTGTGTAATTTCGTGTCCTCGGACGATCTGTTTTCAACACAGGATGACTTCGACCGCCGAAAGGAGTCTCGACGGCGTTCCACTACTGACCGCAACTTCCGATGGAAGCATGCACACTATCATGGAGAGGATAAAGCAAGGTCTGGAATACTTTGTTGGTCTAACATCAATCCCAGAATCTGACTCGATTTAGCAAAACAAAGTGGAATCCGTCGCTGGCTGACCGGAATACCATTTCGGCCTTCACTGGGCGTGCTACGACCATCGTTCCTCGACAGAAGTACGGACGCGAAACCACTTCACACTACAGCGTGGCTGGACGGCATCCGCGGCGTCGCATCATTCTTCGTCTTCATCTATCATTTCCAGCACCTTTTCCACACCTCCTTCTACACCGGCTACGGCGGCAACAATGGCAAGAATGACTACTGGCTCATCCAGCTCCCGATTATCCGACTGATATTTACGGGGGGACCTATGGTGTCGGTCTTCTGGGTACTCTCCGAGATTTCGCTTTCCCTCAAGCCGCTCAAGCTTGCGCGCAGCCAGGCATGGGACAAGTTCGCCGATACGATGTTCTCCTCCGTGTTCAGACGGGGCCTTAGACTTTATCTTCCCGTTCTGGCAGTACAGGTGTGCGTGTTGCTGGCCACATTGGTTGGCTTGTTCGATCGTGCTGCCGAGCTGCGCAAGAACTGGCCGTTCTATGGCACCAATGAAGAGATGCACGAGCGCAAGGAATCTGCCTGGGCGCAGATCTCAGACTGGAGTCGTGAGATGTGGGCGTTTTCAAACTCCTTTAGACCGATTCGGCCAAGCTACGATGTACATCTGTGGACCATCCAGCTCGAGTTCCGGAATTCCATCATCCTCTTTGCTACCTTGGTCGGATTCGCAAAACTCCGGCCACTCGTTCGCATTCGGTTGACGTTGGTATTATACCTTTACTGCGTCTTAGTCGAAGAAGGAGACGTCGCATTATTCATCGCTGGAATAGGATGCGCAGAGTTCCTGTTAATTCGGGAGGAGCGGTCAAAGCATCTTCCTTCTACAGAGAAGCAGGAGTCACAGCAGCAGAGTTCGCGAACAAAAGTACTCTGGGCAGCCGTGTACATCCTCGGACTTCATCTTCTATCGATCCCGGCTGGAAGATACGAATACACCCCCGGTTATCGGAGTCTTGTCCGTTTCGCCGCGCACTTCGTCAAGAACACTGAAGTCTCCATTCAACGCATCGGAGCAGCCGTCTTCCTCTTCGCCCTCTGTGGATCCGACTATCTCCGCCGAGTCTTTGAAACCCGCCTTGCCATCTACGCCGGCAAGATCAGCTTCCCTTTGTATATTGTGCACGGCCCGCTCACACATATCCTTGGTATCCGACTCGTGCCCTTCTTCTGGAGTATCGTGGGAGATGCGACATTGTTCCAGTACGAAGTCGGCGTCATTTTGGCTTTCCTTGTTCTTGCTGTGCTTGTGGTGTGGGTTGCGGATATTGTGATGCGGACGATTGATACCCCTAGTGTGCGGTTCGGGAGGACATTACGGAGCTGGTGTGTTGGCAAGTCGTAAAGTTCTCGCCCCGTTCTCTTCGTTTGTTTCAATCAGGATCAGCAACAGTGTACATTTCGACGTTACGAGGTGTTCGTCATTGGTCTAGTGTAAGTGCTCCTCGCATAGTGGCATTCCATGTAATTCTCATCCAGGAAGCGCTAGAGAGATCCCGAATTGTGCTCAAGGAGCAAGACATCCACATTTGCCCACACATATGGGCCGCACAAGCAGCTTGTCAAGTACAAAGACACTTTCATCCCCCGCCTGTCAACCCTTATCCTGCACTGCTGCAATGGCAAGGGAGACGGCACTCTGACGTCCTGGTATAGCGACAAGTGGAATGGTCTCCACCCAGTTGCGTTGGAGCTGAAATTCACCTGATCGCCCGAAAATTACAAGGACTGGTGATTCGACGAGCCTGATGCAGTGGATGCCGGGCCGGAAGTGGACGTTTTGTTGGGGTGGCTCGTCCCTCTGCAAGAGGAAAGCCTGGGAGCGTAATTCGGAACTTTTCCAGTGTATCATCGCTACTTATGCGATGGTTCACATCTGCTGCAGTCAGCATGTGAATTTTGCATGACAGCTATGCAGTACAATTCCTTTTTGAAGTCATCAGAGAAAGAATGAACTGTCCTATCCTGACTCAGATTGTCCTACTCACAACATCACTATCGCCGCTGTTGTTCCGGGCACGGACTGTCCTTTGACGTCAGCGAGTGGAGGTAAGGGCCACATGGCACCGCAGATCTTGGTTCAAAACTTGAAGTGCTAAGCAATCCTTGACTAAGGTCGGCGCCACTCTTCATATATACAATTCTTACTCGATACTCGGTACTGCCTCCCTATGGCTACGATCACCAAGTCATTGTGATTTGAGCTTTGAAAAATAGAACTCAGAAATCTTCTAAGAAAATGCAGACGAGTTATGACGACCTTCACGCATCGTGAACAAGGTAGAGGGAGAAAACAACCTGTATACAATCCATCTGCAGGAGCATCCCAACGGAGTGCCACTTTTCTGTCACTTGAAAGTCATATCCGTTAGTCTGCGCTCTTATCCGCATTTTTGGCCCTGTGCTGCTCTTTGGACCACCTGTACGCCCTGTATTCCCACTGCGACGAACTCTGTGACCACAGAGCTGTCCTGACGCAGCGCATATGGCTACACTGCTTTTCGTGGTAGTCAACGCACAATGAGCGGTCGATGCCTTGACTCTTTGCTGGAGGTGTATATAACGCCCCTCATCAAACCCGCCTTCCACCCCCTTTCAACGAGATCTTCAGAACGATATCTTTTATCGGCCTCCTTCGAAGAGAAGAACAACACTCGCGAGCTGTTGCACAGATTCACACCATAGATCTCCTTTTGGTTCTAGAGGAAACACTGTGATTGGACTCTCCACGAATCTACTTCCCAAGCACCCCACCGCCCAACCAAAACACCACGACGAAATGTCCCCGAAGAACACTGCCAAATCAACTGGCCAGAGTTCCAGTAAGGAAAAGGCCCGTGCCGGCCGAATCACTAGGTCATACTTGCACATAGATGAATCGAGAGCTTAGGTGCGAGCTCCCAATCTTGGGGGATGAGAACAAGCGCAAGGCGTTGTTCGACGAGTTCGGGACTGTGTGTATTAGGATCCAAAACTCCGCAACCAAATCCAGACTTGAAGTCGACATTCTTGTCCCGAATACTGTTATTTGCGGCGAGACTCCTCTCAGTGAACAAACTCCCGTCCACGTACGGTTCCACGGGGGTGGCTTCTTTACTGGAGCTCCTTTATATAAGCCGTGGTGGGGATATCACGTTCGTGACCTCTTTCTGGACGCTGGAGCAGTGACCTTGAGCCCGAGATATCGCAAGATGCCCGATGTCCACGGTAAAGAGATACTGGAAGATGTCGACACGTTCTGGGCCTGGTATCAGGGTGACGAATTCTCGAAAGACCTTAGCAATGCCTTCATTGATTTAGGAGCACAGAAGTTTAACTGCATGGTGCAAATCAACAAGTCTCAATTGCTCATATCGGGCGAAAGCGCTGGAGGATTCCTGGCCGCATACTCCTGGTTGCCTCAACCCAGCCTTCAAATCAACGCACTGTACATGCAATACCCCATGCTTTGTCAGTACACGCGTAATGCTGGGAACCCATATAGAGGGAGAGCAATATCGAAAGAAGACGTGCAAAAACTGGCCAAGAAACACTTACGGGACATCGAGAAGTTAGAGAAAGCGGGCCAGCTGCAGTCCCGCACTGCCTCAGACCCTCCAGAGGGGATGGATATGGCGTATGTTTTTTCCTCCGCTAAGAAGACGGTCAACGGCAAGCGGATTTCACCCTGGGAGTACTGGTTTCGCGAACTGGACATTCTTCAGCGTCTCGATCGCATCGCCGCAAACGATACACGATATCCTCGTCCATCTTACTGCCCTGACACATTCATATCGCATGGAGATCAAGACACGAATTGCCCTTTGAAAGACACGTCGAAGCCGTATCAGGAGAAAGTGCTCCGAATGTTTCCGAATGCGAAAGTCCACATCGAAGTACGAGCAGATGCAGCTCATGCATTTGACTACGATATTGACATCAAGGACAAGGGCACCGAGTGGCTTTTGGCCTTGTATGAGAATATCAAAGAGGCTTGGCTCAAGCCTGCCGGGGAGTAGTGCGGGTTATGATATTCGTTGGAACAATTTGGATTATCAGACCTCTGGCTATCCTGCAGCTTTGCCTGATGCTTTGGAGTGTAGGATTAAGAGGGGCACCCGATAGTGATTGCCGGATTAGCCGTGAACTGCTAGGACTGTAGCTCAATCCATCTAGGTGTTTCCTACATGCACAATCCAATTCACACTTGACTCCGTGCGATAAGAAGAAAGTAACTATAACCTTAAAAAGACGTTCATCTTGTTTAGAGTCTTCTGGACATAAGGAAAGGTAATTAGCAGGGTAGACAAGGGGTTCCGCAATTACTTAACCAGCCCTGATGCAAGAGGCCTATTGTTTTGCATGGTGAACATCACATTTTAGTTGGCATGCAATCAGCCGGGATAGTGTGGACGAAATTTGACAGAGGGTGCAAGCCAAGCACATGGGAAGTAATAAACAAGGCGATTCCGCTTTTGTTACAAGTCCAGAAATACTGTTGAGTGGAGCAGTCGTAGATGTTCGCTACCTGTATTTTCTAACGCCCAGAGGCACGCCTGTCCGGTTCAAGGGTTCATCCGCCTACGAAGCATGCGACAGTGGGAATGTATTGAATCTTCGCTTCCCTCCCTCTGAATAGATGACCATCCAGTGGAGTTGTTTTCCCTGTCGTCCGATCCAAACCGGTAAAGTCTAGGAGGATGTGGACTGTTACCATTGCTTCGTCTGCGACATAGGTTCTAGTTGTCATAGGGACATGTTCTGGAAGACAGCCAATGTCAATTCCCCCGACCAGTTCAAGCAACACCTTCGAGATAAGCATAATCTGGTTCTTGCAGGGTTCAGCGTATGCATCTGCGGCACCCTTCCATTGGAGATTCCCTCTGACTCAGGCTCGGACTACTCGCAGTCATCAAGATAGCGCCTTCAAGGCTCGTTGTCATTTGCGTGTATATGACTTAAGAATAAGGAGCGACCGGCTAGGTACAAGGAGAAGCTTCGGCGCCATGTAAGAGTACCTGTACCCTTCCGCAAATTAGTAGCAATGTCCATTGCGCTGCATTTCATAGGCAAGAAACGAAACCTAAGGTGCATAACCGTTTCCAAAACGATAGGTTACTGAATGGGACGATTTCAAAGTTGATTGTCGATTCTCAGATGTAAACTATAAAAGAATGATGGATATGCAAAACAGTTCGACGTTGAGATGGTCTGAGGACGCAATGTGCCAGTGACCGGTAGACTATCCTCACTCCACCTGCACGTTGTCAACCCTTAGGAACTCGCAACGGACATGACCATGAAGGCTTGGATGGCCCTCCGCCTATCAATCTCTTTCTTGAGCATCAACAAACACGTAGCTACGACCACCTCTTCACTCACGCCCTCTTTCGAGCCCACTTCCTCTGACAGCAAAAGCTCACCACCATTTCCAGCAGTACAAGCCTTGGTGCCTGGAGTCCTTGTTTCGCTGTCTCTTCTCAGAACAGCCAAGCGTTTTTCACCACAGGTCAACACCAACGACGTGACCTTCTTCGCATCTCCAGCAAATAATCTCTCTTTCACATATTTCCAGGTGAATTCGCGACCGTCGGGTAAGAGGAACGTATGGGAGCGAGACGTCCATCGAGATACCGTCTTGGTGTCTGCAATCTCAACACTATTTTCATCCAGTATGTGGATCACCGGATCTCTGTTTGGGCCGAAGAAGTATTCCGTCGCAAGCGCTGGTCGTCCGTGCGAATCGGACAACAGAGAATTGCCCGAGCATCTGTTCGCGCGAGTTGATCGGTAGGCCAGAGAACCGTCCGAATTGAATATATCAATCGTCAGTTGAGACGACGGCGTGGGAAGGCGGATGGCCGAGATGCCCTTTGCCGAAACGGTGAGAGATTTGGCTGCTTTAAATCCATGACCTGGGTCGTTGAGGGTGGTGTCTGAGGCGATGGAGTGGGCATCTGAGCTGATGAGCTCTTTCTTGTCTTTCTCCGATATGCTCGCTAGGTAATCTGGTGGTGCATCTGAATCATATTCTTCCACGAGAGTAGTGGTGCTCACTCGGGACTCCATTGCTGTTCCAGAGGGTTGCTATAGGTTCCAAAGGATGAAGATATCTTGCCCGCTGAAGCTTCTTAGAGTAGTGCATTTATATGCAGGTGCTGCGCCACCGTGACCGGTGAGCTCGTGCAACTTGAGGTGATGTTTCGAATCTGGGCGACCTGGCGAGGCAGCTTCAGTGAGGCTGTGCCAGGTAGCCGGTGGCGAAGAAAAGCCTCGGATTTCGCATATCTATCCGCAATCGACACGTTCCACATTGAGGTGATCCGATACTGTGGTTGCTGCCATACCTTACGAGGTCAGTAGAACAGAGACTGTTGGCCGGCCAATTTTCTTATGTCCGCCCTCTAATTGGTGCGCCAGTCTCAGGCACAGCCACGAGACCCAAAACATATGGCAGCAACCCTAGCATATGCAGTAGTAATTGAGGATTACAGCAAAGCATCGACTGAATAACTATACATACTGTGATAGTAACACTGGCATTCCGGCCTTCGGACATGACTAGTATCTTGTTCTCCGATCTTCTTCTGGAATCATTCGACAACCCTCCAGGTACTGAGGCATCAGAGGCGAATGTACTTCGCACACCATGCGACCACAGTACAAGGAGTTTTGGGAGACCTTGACGTAGCACTTTGATTTTATTTTACTCGCAGATATATCGTGGCTGCGACTGTGGTAGCCGCTGCATAACGAGAGTACGAAGTGGGAAACTTTCTGCTATACTAACCAATGCTCGATATGCCCGGTTTTTGAAATTCAAAGGCTGCAATGTAGTCGTCGGAGCGTGGGTAGTTCTGCGGGGACGCAGTTGCGGCTTCCGAGAATGGAGTCCTCCACTCACCGCTCCACTTAGGGCAATGGCAAACGCAGCTCGCCGGTCATTTTTCTTTTACCGCCGCAAACCCTACCTCACTTCACACCTAAGCCTCAATAAGATATTACAACTTACCTCACTCGACACTTGACCCTTATTCTAGCTTGCCTTCTGCTTCCACCAAACATGGCGCAACAGAGCACGGCGTCTCCAGCGAGAGATGCAGAGGCAACAAACACTGAGGGCATTGCCCTGGGTGGTCAGGAAACAAGAGCGAGCAGCCCACAGGTCAAGAAAGTCGCAATAGTATCAGCACTGCGCGAGGCGGTTGAGCCATGTCTGCCGTCGAAACCCACCACAGGAGTTCGGAAACGACGCCGCTCTGTACTTCCGGAGCATACTTGCGCTATGTGTCCTGGAGAGGGCAGCATCAAATGCGGTAAATGTGAGTTAGTGAGGTATTGCTCCGAGGAATGCCAGGAGAACGATGCACAAGTCCATACAATGCTTTGCGAATCTTTAGCCTCGTTTGAAACCCCACCGAGCGAGTCGCACCGGCGAGCGATCGTATTTGACGAGAATCCGGAAAATGCGACAGCACGCTTCATATGGCTAAGGGTCCATCGCAATGTGGATGAAGACGGTAGTGAATATGACCAGCCTAATTTGGGGGAGTTCTTGAAAAGCAAGGATGGAAGGGTTCGGAGCACTATCACGAAGAATCATGTCTTGTGGCGTCCTCTGAGCCACTCTATCCACATTGAGCACTACCTGCCAAATGCGCATGGTTGGGATGAGAATAGTGCCGTATCTAAAGTTGTTGACTGTCGATACACACCACGAAATACCTGGATTAGCACCATCCTGGTCTATGCAACAGAGCCAAACTCAAGGGAGCTCCCAAAAATCCAACACTTGGGTCCACAAGACTTCAGGTCTATTGTGGATTTCCTGAACACAAGCAAGAGTTGCGCACTGGCTTCCGACATTCGATACTTCGGAAAGACTGTTCAAGGAGTAAGACTCAACTGCAAGGGGGACATGGCGGAACCGGCTGCTCGCCCTGCCATCGAAGCAGTGCAGGTCCCGCTGACACACTGTCTCTTCGATGACTCGGTGCTTCTTCCTATCCCGTCCAAGTTGGACCTCCCAATTCTGGCTGCACGGTGCCTTCGCAAACCCGAATATGAAAAGGACATTGAGCTGTATAAAGGTGCCGGAGCGCTGAGCGTAATAAATGAGAATGACTTCAACCCTATTGCTCGTGACCTTTAGCAATCCTGGCTCCTTGAAAGGGACGAACGCCGCGCAACGACTTCCATCCTCCCCCTAGATCACCATTCCAGGAGAGCATACTATCAAGGGACTCTCGTACTGGCACGCCAGGATCAGAAACCTCTCTTTCCTGAACACATCGAAGCTCTATGGCGGTACGTTAAGTATTTCCTAGAGCCCATGATGGCGGATGCATCAAGCATCCACGCCGACGAGGATGCCAGAGAAAATGTCCAAAAAGAGATAACGACTGAAAAATTCCAACTGTACTATCGGCATTTTCAAACCTTCCAAGACACCGAGGACGAAAGGAAGAAACCTTCGCCGTACGATGTTGTAAGAAAGAAGGGGAGTCTGAAACGGAAAAGCTCGGGATCCTTCTTCAACGATCCAAAGCGTGCCAAGTGGTCGTGGAGTAGCGAAACAGAAGATGCAGAACCAATGGAGGAAGAGGAGTTGTAGACGGATCGTCAACAGACCAAGGTCTCCCGTGTAAGTGTGCTGGTATTGTGACTCCTCCGATAATCTTTCGATGATGGTATTGGATGAAAGGATGAAAGCCCGAGAAATGTATGAATGAGACTAACTAAATGAAGTACCTGTACTATTGATATTGAGCGAAAGCAGGTTGAGTAGGAAGGACAGTGAAGTGGTGGGAGCCAAAGTTCATGGTAGTACTTTCTTCAGTACTTCCACCAAACCTCGGATCTCTTGCTCAGTGTTGTAATGCACCATGCTCACTCTCGCAACCCCTTCCTCTGGCAGACCAAGTACTTCGTCGCATAATCTCTTGCTATAAAAGTGACCAAATCGGAACCCATAGTTGCTAATCTTCTCCGCATCCTCGACGATCTGCTTACTGCTCTTCCCCTTGACAGTAAAACTCACGGTTGGAACCCTAACCCGCTCATCTACGGAGCTGCTCCCGTGGACAGTCACATCACTTCGACTGTTCAAGAAGTCGAGAAGGATCTTCTGGAGAGCGCCTTCATGCGCAGCAATGGCTTCAAATGCTGGCGCAGGGTTGGGGCCTCCAAGATAAGATACAATGTGTGGCAAAGCTTGCACAGCCTCGTAGGATGACCCGGCAAAACCCAGCTTGTCAGAGAGGCCATTCGTTGGGTTGAAGTAATGGTTCTGCGGCTTCACATGGACTTGCGCAGAGGTGCTCGCATAAAGCAACGCAATGTGGGGACCATATACCTGTGAATCATGAGCACTACCACCGTTATGGCGACGGCAATGAGATAATCTTACCTTATACCACGAGAAAGCATAGAAATCTGCACCGAAGGCCTTCACATCTACCTGTCTGTGCGGCGCATAGCTGACCCCATCTACACAAAAAAGAGCGCCAACCTCATGGACGACATCCGCAAGTGCCCTGATATCGTGGATAGTACCGAGGATGTTGCTGACATGCGTACACGCGACGAACTTTGTCTTCTCAGATAGCAAAGGCTTAAGATTCGCTGGTGTGAGCTTGAGTTCAGGCTTCGGCGAAACCCACCACTTGACGTTCAGTTTGAGGCGGTCGGCCATATGCAGCCATGGTTTCACGTTCGTTTCATGCTCCATTTTGGAGAGTACAATCTCGTCGCCTTCACAAAATCTGAGTGCGCCGGCGAGGTTCATGAAGTTTTGCGTGGTCGAAGATCCGAGGACTGCATATTGTCAGGGGGAATCTTGATAGTCAACACAGGAATGGAAGTACCAATCTCATCTGGAGAGGCATTGATGTATTGCGCTGCAGCTTTGTAGCCCTCGGTATACTTGGTATTTGAGATCTGGCCGATGTGGTACGATGCACCAAGCTGAACGTTGGTCTTGGAGAAATAGTCTGTCACCCTGGAGTGATTTGAGCAGATGTCGCTAGCACGACCAAGCAGATGGATCTTAGTTGACTGACGAATCGATAACAGTTCCCAATACTTGACTTCCACCAGCATTGTCAAGGAAGACTTGATCTTGATCGAGAGCGGGGAAGAGCGCGCGAACTCTTTTGATATCAAACTCGGTCATCTTGGGTTCGGTATATTTGATGAGGTGGTGATCATACAAACATCGGCTTATATACCCACTGCTTGCAAAGCGGAGTACAGTGATAGCTGGCCGCACTGCAGGGTTTGCGGAGGGATGACCAGGCCTGAAGAGGAAGGTGGGAAGAATGAGTGTGACGAATATAAATCATGTACGCCCAACCCCACGCAGAGATATGTGCTATATGTGTTCAACATGACTTCCGTTCATGCATCTGAACCGTAGGATACCCTGAATCGTGATGAAAAATGGTTAATGACGGCGAGCGGGACTAACACCATTGAAAACTTTCGAAATCTGGACTGGACTTGATTGTGCCACTGTGAATTTAATGCCGTGACCAGTCTACGTGGATTACGTGGAGAGGCTAGCCCAAAAGCTATATGCGTCGATGGACACACAAGCTAACCATCTAAGGCCCTACTGGGGCTGCATGGTGAATGACTTCACCCTGATCTCCCCTCCGAGGGATTTTGTTGCATGATTGAACACACCATATCTGTATCCAGTGAAGAACTGCCAGGTCTTCGTTAAAGTAAATGCGGGGCCCAGTTGGGTGTACTTGCTACCATCCGTACTGTACCAAAAGGTGGCAGTCCGTTGAGCATTCGTACCGGAAAATGCTGGCGTAATATCGGCTTGGATCCGGAGCCATAAGTCGGTGGTTCCGGAAGGAAGGGTCGGGCCTGTGGCCGCAACTGTGCCTGTCGAAACTGTCTTCCAATTCGAATCTAAGTTCAGATTGTTGACCATGACCAGCTTGGAGGATGAGCCTTCTTTGTGTATTCCAATGTAGGCCGCTACGTCGCGGAAAAGAACAGTGCCTGCTCGATCTCCGTCTTTCATCTGACTGATATCGATCCTGAAGGTCCCGCTCGACTTGGGGCCGATGATACGATGTGTAAGAGTGTTGCGAGCAGTGAACAGGTCGTTGGTAACAGTTGCAGTTTGCAAAAGAAGACCCCCAGAACCGCCGACTAGTTTCCATTTCGAGTTGTCCGGGTTGTGATTCCATTCCCACTCGGGACTCAGAACTGCGCCTTCGAAGTTGTCTGTCCCCACGACGGGAGGCACCTTTTTTGTTGTCTCCACTGGCATAGGGTACGACTTGCCCCACGAGTTCCCGTCCTTTACAAGTTGTGGCCATCCGTCGGACGACCAAGTCAGTGGTGCAACAACGGGAATGCGACCGCCGGGATATGCATCCATGAATCCTACGTAGTACCATTTTCCATCTTTGGTGTCGACAACTCCACCTTGGTGGGCGAATCCAGCATTGGGGATGGGTCCAGCGATGCTGTCAACCAAAATCCTACTTTCGAACGGTCCCCAGGGACTTTTCGATTTCAGTACCCATTCAGCGCTGGCTGGTTTGGTAACGAAGATGTAGTAGTCGCCTTTGATCTTGTACATGCGTGAACCCTCAATATACGAGTTGTCTTGAGCCGCAAATACCTGCTGTGACTTCACCTCTTTTGTTCCATCCGCACTTAGTTGGGCAACCATGATCTTCGAGTTGCCGTATGCGATGTACATCGTATCATCATCGTCAATCAGGAGACCGCAATCGTAGTAACACCTTGGCAAAGTCCCTTGGGCTGTCCAATTCCAATTGGCCACTTCTCCGTTGTTCCGGGCGGCTCCGGTGTTGCTGGCTATCCAGACGAATGTTTTGCTGGACTCGACGCATCCCATCCAGTAGAACATGTCATTTGACTTCCGGTACTGTAATGTGCTTGCCCAGATGCCCTTGACATAAGCTCTATCCGTGGCGCTGTTCAGGTTGTATTTGCTTCCGAAGTTTAGCGTTGGAACGCTGTGTGTCACTGGGCTCCAGTAGACAAGATCATACGACTTGAGGACTGGCGCGCCTGGCGAGAAAGCAAACGTTGAAGATGAGTAATAGAACACGTCACCGACGCGGATGACATCAACGTCCGGATAGTCTTCCCATAGGACCGGATTATTGAAATTGCTGGCTCGGGCGGTGAAGGTATTGCTCAAAGGGTTGGAAACGCCCAAGCCAACATGGAGGCTGAGCAGGGTTAGAATATTGAGAATGCGCATGTCGGTATATGCGAAATAAAATCGTTTTCAACGCACGAGCTGCGCTTCCGAGAATGCAGAGTGTTACTTCAGAAATGGAGAATGCATGGTAGCGCTGCTTTTAACTTGAACCCGCTGATGGCTGATTGTAGCGTCAGTTAGGTGATTGAGTTCTTGGACAACCATTTTGCGTGAACTCTAAACCAGTTCCGAGGCAGATCAATGTCGGCGGGAAAAGAATGCTCCATATTGTTATCCAGGGACCGCTTCGATGATTGGTGCAGGATGACGGAAAATTTCGCCGTTTGCAAGTAAAAAGGAGAGGGGACTACCGCCGGGACTCTTGACCGGTAAACAAAGATAGTCGCTTTCGCGACAGCTAAGCAACCTCCTCTGGCTACCTGATTAGCAATGTCCGTCATCCCGTCCTGGCGGGTGAAGAAAATATCACGTGACACCACGAATTTCCGCTGGGCGCATTCGAATTGCCAGGACGTACCGGATCGATCTCCAACTTCCAGCTTCCCGTTGCACTGCGATGTCTCCCCTTAGGTCGAAACTGCAATGCCGACTGTCTTTGTAGAAGGAAACAGGAAGTCTAGTGTTACATACTCCGACAGTCTATCTAGACCAAGTTCCACGCCGCGCCAGTGAGCTTTCACCAAGGCTCCCGTCCTATCTTAGTAGCCTGTCTCCATTTTTAATTAACGTACCTCACGGGCGAGCTGATCACTATGCCAAGATCCCACCAAAATGTATAACGTACCTCACGGGCGAGCCGTCCACACGGGCGAGCCGTCCACTTCTGCCAAGATCCTACCAAAATCCATACTGTTTACGACAGTACAATACA
>NW_022986860.1:457680-473187 GCF_010094085.1 Westerdykella ornata | reverse complement strand
GCAACTTGACATTAAGCTTTGATATCACCGCTTCTGGATCAAAGGAAACCAAGCCAGCACCTCGAAAGCCTCCTTGGATATTGCTTTTAGTGATTGCAGCCTTAAAAGCAGTAATAAAGCAAGGTAGGAACTCAATCTTAGTGATATGGGTGATCCGGTTGCACATTAGATCCTCGGCCTGGTATCTATATGCCTTCTTCAAGGGCGAGAAACACCCTACATCAAGTGGCTATAGGAGGTGGGATGAGTGCGGAGGCATACAGAGAGTGATAATCTTGTTGTCTTTGCAGTACTACTGGAATTCGAGCGAGTTGTGGCTCTCATGGCCATCAAGAATAAGTAGACATGCTGCGCCAATAGTATGCTGCTTTGTATACACGTTGAAGTGCTTTAGCCACTGCAGACCAAGCTCATTTGTTGTCCAGCCATTCTCAGAGATTGCAATAACCCAATTGTGAGGTAGATCCTCCTCCTTGTACCAGGCAGAGAGGTGGTGCTTGCCCTGGAAGATGATAAAGGGTGGGATCACCCAACCCATCGTATTGATGCCTTGAATAACTGTCGTCCACTCCCGGTTGCCCTGCTGCATACTCTTTGGCCTGCCTCGATGCTCAGAGCCTGTGACAACTGCTCCTGTTGATATCATGCCCATCATAAAGCCAGACTCATCAAAGTTGTAGGTGTCATTATCTAGGATACCATGCTTGGCTTTGGTATTCTCTACAAGCCGGAACCAGTCTTGTATAACCTTAGGATCCTCACAGAGAGCTCTCTTGTAATCATACTTTCGATTGAACTTAATTGTAAGCTCTGGCTGATATTTGACAAAGGTTGTAGCCCAGTTCTGGCTGACTGGATCTCGGTGCCATGCAGCCAGCAAGGAATCAGCCATATCTTTGATAGCAGCAAGCTGGAGAGGAAATCCTCGCACGTCAAGATCAAGGATATGCCGAACAATCACCTCTTCTTCCATCTTTAGTAGCTTCATTGAGTTGGGCGTACAGTCACATCGAAAGATTGCTCCAGCGCATCGGTCTCGTAGTGTTGTTCGAGAGACATTGTAGATCTGTGCAGCGTGCCATTCAGAGATATTCGTATCTTGCTTAATAGCCTGGATCGCAAGCTGTACATGAGCTTCTTTTGAAGAAGGTAGATTATTATGTTGTTGAGGCATCATGAATATACCATAGTTGACAGTATAATTTGGTGGGATCTTGGCATAGTGGACGGCTCGCCCATGTGGACGGCTCGCCCGTGAGGTACGTTAGTACTTATGCCTTCTGTAAGGTTAACAAACAGAGAGATTATTTACAGTACTATAAACTTGTAGAGAGGAGGGGAATTAAACCCCTAGCCTATACAGATATCTTTAAAACTACTATAGGTATCCTCTGTTAGCACAAAATCTACTAATTAGAGATAGCAAATAAGAGTCTCTAGTGCATCTATTTTAATGCCTACTAGTAGCTTAATTAATTGCAGGCTCCTACAGTAGAGATAGCTCCTTAGATGCTTAAGTCTCTGTCTCACCCTCGCACTAGTGGAGGTAGCAGAGGTAGCAGAGAAGGGCATCGCTAAGGGGCAGGCATTACAGGCACTTAGAGAGAGCCCTCCTTGTTTAAGCGTCTTAATATAAATAACTAGCAGGCATTACCTTCCTTATTACTTCTTGCAAGTTAGTATTTTAATCTACAAGAAGAGCTAGTTTTAAAACCTGCATACATCTACCTAGGCCTAACCCCTTAAGCTAGCTCCTAGATTATTACATTTTAGCTTAATAGGCGCTAAAATAGCTGCCTATTAATGCCCTTATCTGCGCCCTTACCTGCTACTATACCTCTAATACCTACACCTCCACTAAGTACTCCTATAGGCCCTCCCTTACTACAATTACCTATACTAATACTGCTACAAGTAGTTTCCTAGATAGCTCCTTTTGCATTACTACTGTATAGGCATTTACTAGTAATCTAAGCTCCCTTACCGCCCTCTTAGCAACCTTATTAGCAGCTATTAAATAGGTATCTATATAGACATCTATATAGGCACCTATATAGGCACTTAAATAGACTAAATTTACAACTGTATAGGCAGCTGTATAGACTGCTACCTTAGGCACCTTCTGCACCTCTAATAGATTATCTATATAGGCAACCTCTAGTCTTCCCTCTACTAACTTAGTCCTTGCAAAGCAGTAAGTTATATAGCTCTTAGGATAGCTGTAGTTACTTTTAGCCCTTTCTTCTATCTTAGAGATACGCGTATACAGGTTATTTAATTATGTACAGTACCTATTAGTAGTTAACAATATATACAATTTTCTATCTTATCTTATCTAGTTTGCAGCTGCAACACTAAGAAACTAGCAATTTTAGGCATCTCTATATATTCGAATAGCCTTACATTTGCTCTTATATCTAGCTAGACTTTGTAGATATTTTATAACTTGCTAAGCTAACTGCAGAACTGTTTTAAATACAGCTAAATAGCTATATATTTCTAACAACCCGCTAGTAGGGTTACTAAGGGCGCTGATGTAAGCACTACTGCAGCAGGGGCTTACTGGTATGCCCTCTATTAGTTACTGGTATGCCCGTTAAACTGAGTCGGTGTGGGTGTGCTGGGGATTTCGGGAAAAGCAAGAATAGGACAGTGTCAGCAGCTGAGAGGCACGAGCCCGCCAGTACGAGCTGTGAAAAAAAAAAAGGAAAAAAAAAAAACGGTGTACGGGTGACAGCAATCTCCTTGCGGTACGGGAAGGGGTTCGTGTGTTAGACATCGAGGAAGAGGGATGCATCATTGTCGCCCCTCCCCTATTTTTACCAGATAATCAGAAGGAGTGGAGGAAACAGAAGAGACTCTCAGGCGCAGAGAGATCTTCGGCGGCTGGAGATATCCTGCAACCTCAGAGCGGTCTGAAATCCGACGACGACCGACGTGACCAGTCTGAGACCAAGCAGCGCTGGACTGCGGACAGGCAGTCGGGCTTCGCAGCTTTTCTACATCCTGGCAATCACTGGCATCTCCGCCCTCAACGCAGCCGGACGGATACACAGTCAATCTGCTTTCGCAACTTTCTGTCCCAGTGCTGCACACTGCGAGCTGATACCTCGATCGTGGACAGTGACACGGAGCTGAAGCCGTGATGCGGAGCTCCTGATTGGATTTCCACAATTCTCGCTCCGATCGAACTTGACAGGATGACACACGGTGCCGTGGAATGTCACCGATATCCGGGCAGACGTAATTTGATCGAGTATCACTTCTTGACGTGCTCTGAGCGTGCTATTGAATGACCGCAAGTGTTTCAGCAGATACGCCGACAAGAGAGAGCAGAAGGCGGTGAGCCGACAGGAGTTTGAGTACAAAGTAGTCGGCCTGATGATGAATGTAGACGCCGTGGTCGCATCACCAGTTGTAGTCGTGCATGCCGTGGGTTAGCGGGGATTGTGGGGTTGTGGGGAAGGGTCCTCAACACCTGTCCCGGACCCACGGACCGAACAACGTGAGGCGTTCGCATGCCATGCTACCAGACCTTTGATTGCTACGAGTGCAGAAAGAAAAAAAGGAAAAAAGGCAACAGGTCATGCTGGCAGCCGATGCATGTTGAGACTGAGAAGACGGCGATGACTGCAACCCGGCAGTTGGTAGCGATCGCAGGAGGATGCACACTTCGAACATGGAAGTCGTCGCAAGGCTCCCAAATTGTCGTTGGTCTTTTGCAGATTATTGTACAACGCATGAAACCGGCCATGGGGCGACGGGATGCGCATGGTTGCACATGAGACTTGTACAGCACGGCGATTCGACCTCGAGACGCAGATGACCTTCGAAGGTCGTGTTGTAAACGATTGACGTAGCACCTTGAACAATCTCTAATAGTAGTCGGCCAAGTCCAGCAGGCTGTGCTCACGGCTGTGCTCAGCGATTCGACGGAGACTCCGGATGCAGCTCAAGAGCTGGAATCACCTTGGAAGGTCCGCCTTGTCGCTCGCCATTTGTGAACTCGGTCCGTCCGAAAGCGTGATCGGCGTGCAGGACGATGGCCTCGTGAGGAGGGTTTGATACTCGGCCCCTACACAGGAGGCGACGACGTGGAGAGAAGTCCATGGCCACTGCCGGATCATGTGTTTTGGATGTAAGAAGAGGGTGGCGAAAAAGGGTCCTTCCTAAAGGGGGGATGTCACCAGTACACGGGTACAGCGGACGGAAGAAATCGAGTGCCATGTGACGGCCGACACGGGTGCGGAGCGTTTCGCACAGACGAGGGCGAGACGACGTTTCATATGGAATGAGGCTCTCTCTGGCCGCCCGTGGCGAAGGGACAGTTGGGGACACTTTAAAGAATCGTAGTGAGTATCAGAGGCAATCTATGGCGAGTATGGACTTGAGGTGATGATCCGCAGAGTTGCAGAGGTTGGAAATGGATGTTGGGCGTGATGCAGCCGGTGGTAGAGATGGGTTTGTCCCGACTCCCGGCCGGCAGCGACGATTACTGCCGACGAGGCGAGCGATGCTGGGTCCCCCATCGGGCTAGAGGAGAGGAAGAGAGAGAGGCAGGGGTTGAGGCCAGTTGAGGGTTGGGGTTGGTGGTGAAGACTCGAGTGAAGGGGGAAAAAGGAAACGTTAACGAGGAGACGGCGCGGGATTCCGCAGAAGCAGCGGTGGAAAAGGCCCAGACCTCAGCGTGTGCGCCCTGGAGGTCACATGGCGAGGGGTACGGCTGAGTCATGCGTATTCTTCCTGAAGGCGGCGGTAATTTATCCGCGGGCGACCGCCGACGGATGCCCAGGTGCAGGTGGGCCACGCTGAGCAGGTGACTGGTGACATTCCATGGATGCATGGATGTGCTGGCAGACCACGGGACGAACAGGAACGAACAGCGCAGAAGCCAGAGATTCAGCGGTGGCCGGACACGGACGGGGAAAGAAAGGGAGCGCGTGAAGAGACAACAAGTGCAGGCAAGACAGCGACGACATTTCTTATTGGGGCGGGCGGTGACTTGTGACGGGGTGCATCGTCCAGCGCTTGCCCCAGAGTTTGTCAAAGGCGATTTGAGCGGTGGTTCAGTGTTGGGATGGACAGGAAGCGCCTTGTTCCCCACGCCGAGACTGGAGACTGGAGAGTGGGCGTTTGGAGTAAGGCGTTGCGGTGTGTGCGGCGACAGGTCTGCGGTTGGGGGCGCCTTTTGATGAATTGCACCACGCGGACTTCTACTGAGGACTTGTTGTTGTTTTTTGTTGCTGCTGTTGCAAACAGGTGAGAGCTGGCGACGCATGGGGGTATTGTATCAACTATCTCTCCATCACAGTATTATTAGCCTTTTTGGCGGTGATAAGCGCACTGTCCCGATGTTGGGCTTCGGGAGGGAATTGTATAAAGGCAGTCATATGTGCAAATGGTCGACCAGGAGGCGAGCACGGCCAGGAGTGCTACGGCACTGGCAAAAGGGACTTGTCGAGGAGAGGCCGTGCTGTGGTGGAGATGGGCGCACGCACGCGGCCGTGGACGTGGACAAAGCGTGGACGGAGGGTGGGCAAGCATGACAACGACCACAACCAGGGGGTGAAGGGTGGAGTGAAGGAGTGAAGGGCCAGGGGAGCCAGGGGAGCCCCCCATCCATCTGGGAGGCGTTTTTGGGGCTTGCCGGGGGTCTGGCAAAGCGCTGTCTGTTACCGAGGCGCCGGCACTCGCAAGTCTCTGTGTGCGGTGAGAGAAGTGCCTGGATCTGCTGCTGCATGGGCTTGAGGGTTACGGCTTGGACGGCTGCTTTCTGCTTCTGGCCTGTGTTCTGACTTGTGTTGTTCTGTTCTGAAATATAAGTGCCCGGGGCCCACCCCCCGTCGCCCGCCCACCACCACCGGCTTTTGCTGCACCCTCTCCCACCACCCAACCCATCCAGTACATATCCAGCTACGCTACGCAGTCCCTCACTCGAACATCCATATACACACACCGCGCCCGCACAAATCCTGTACCATCTTCCAATTCTCCCTCAGTCCCAGTCCCATGTGCCCCGTCGCCGCTCGCCCGTACTGTTGACACTCCTCGATCGCGGCTCAACCGAGAGCCCTGCGCGCACCTGCCGATCCCGATCCGCCCATTGACGCAATAGCCCTCACATCGACCACCTCAACAACAACCCTCATCTCTCCTTCCTCCGAGCCTCCGCCGTCCTTCCTCCCCTTTCTCCTCCGCCCCTCCGTCACGGCTCTGCCACCATCTCAATTCTCCGTCATGCCTCTCCACGCCGAGAGGCCCATTGTGCGCGTCGAGCCTGGCTCGATGCACACCATCGAAACCCGCAATCCCGAGAATCTCTTTGGCCTGTGGTCCGGTACGTCCACCCTGCCACGCAAGCTTCCATGTGAATGCGACGACTGACGCACCCCGCCCACAGTCTTCTCAAAATGCTCCCCCGCCATGGAGGATGGGAAGAGATATGAGAATCTCGTACGCTGCCCTCCCCGCGCCCTCTGTGCGCCTCTTAAACTCCTGCTGACGGCCTCAGGCCTGGCGATTGTGGTCCCGCGAGACCTTCTGCTGCGCCCACGATCACACCTTCCCCCCTAGGTGGTCCTTCGACCGTCGCGTTACTGGAGATGCCGCTGAACCCCCAGAGCTCTCCTCCAGCGTAGCCTCCGACGACTCCATCTCAGACAGCGCCATCACGGCCACCACCCGCTCCAACTCCTCCATCTCCCGCCCCAAACTCGGTCGACAAGACTCGACTGCGAGCCAAGCGCGTGGTAAGCATACTACGCCCATCGACCTCGAAAAGGTCGTGAGCTCCATACAAGAGAGGAAGGCCATCGAGCCCCTTTCCCCGCTTCCCGAGCTGCTGGCAAGGCCGGTCCTGCTCCCTACCACGAAACCCTCCGAAAACACAACCCCCCGACCATCCTCTCCTCCGCGCGTGCGCTACGTTCCCCAGTCTTCGTCGACAGTCGCTACTGCAGTAGATAGCAACTCCACCAGCCCCCCTGTTGGCTCTGATACGAGCGCCTGCACCGAGGTCAGCACCCACAGCGTCGTGCACGGCTTCAGCCCTACACACATCTCCACCTCGATACGCTCCAGCACGAATCTGAACCCGAACCCTATCCTCAAGAACAGCGTGGTGCCGAGATCAGAGTTTCCCAAGGTCGATCTCGCCAAGAAGAAGAAGACGGTCTTCACGCTCGGTGGCTCCTCCGACGAAGATACCCTCAGTTCCTTTGAACACTCGTACATGGCCAAGCACACTTCACTGTCCGACAACATGCAGAGGTCAGGCCCCATGAGCAAAGTGACCTCCTTCAAGGAGGATGTCACTACCCGCACCTTCCAGGAAGCGTCCGAGGAAAGCGAGGAAGCCATCGAGACGGAGAGCGAGGAAGACTCGGACGATAACGCCATCGAGGATGACGATTCAGACGACGAGGACTGGGAGGACGACGACAACAGCGGGCCCAGCAGCCTCAACGAGAGGGAAATGTTCAAGCGAGTGGATTCCAAGCCGAACCTGACCTCGCGACGATCCCTCCTCACCACCCTCATGCACGAACGCGACCGTGCGAGCGCGCTGCAGAACGCCGCATCCCGCTCAACCCCAGCGATTCGTCGATCACGAGCCTCGAGTCCAAACGGCCCTTCGACCGGCGTCTCTCCCCCAGAAGATGGCGGCCTGATGATGCGGACCCAGGTTCCCCGCTCCAAGCCCATCATCATGACCACGTCGAACGTGCATCCCCCGGCACTGTCGCCGCGCACCACCCGCCGCAACATGCTGCAGACCGAGCTCACCCAGTCACTCCGCCAGAATCTCCTCTGGGAGAGGCAGCAGAAAAACTCGACAAAGAATGCAGTCAACAAGCGCGCTCAGAGCGCAGTCAATCTCCCTGCCCTGCGCCGCGCCATGACTACAAGTGACATCCAAAACATGAATGGCCGCGACGCGCTACCTCCCGCGCTCCGGTCGTCGACCATTCGGGAAGCGGCCAAGAACAGCTCCTTCAACGATTATTTCGACCAGGGCCTCGGAGAGTACCACCACAAGGGATGGTAGTATACTCGGTGGCGATTCCACCTTTTTCCGTTTACATTGCATTATTTGACTTTTTAGCGGCATTGCCATGCTGAAGCATGGCACAGAGGCGTTTTTTTGGTTTTTTTTATTTCTACTGCGATTGATCCAGCTATCCCTATCGAAGCGGACGCCGCAGCATCAGGTCGATACCCTCGAAGCTCTGATACCAACGAGGCCACGACTTTCTTACTTCTTTTCACACAAACGACATCGGACCTACATGGGCGGCCCTCGGACATGGACTGCTTGTTAGAAGGGAAAAAGCGAGTGGCTCACGCCTGGCTGGTGGGGAGGTTTTATGTCCTTTTGGCCTGCGCGCAACGCACGGCCTCCGCAGCCTAATGAGTCTGTACTTTTACCAACCGGCATTGTTCTGTTTTATTGTACTTGTAGTAGGGGAGGGTGTCGTCTACTACTAGCTGTTATACCCCCTGGGAGGACGCTGGAGGCAGGCAGCTTCTTACGCAGCATTGCCAGCATTACCTACATACATTACCTACGGTAGCTCTACATGACCTACATAGGACTTGTTCATGGCAGAAAGGGTAATTATTATCGTGTTGGGATATAGCGGAATACACAAAAGGATCTTGATTGATTGACGGAATCTGGCTGTGCTCTCTCTGCTGCTTGCGAATCGGCTCCCTTGGCTGTTCCTCACCGCTTCTTCCGATCCGGCTCGCTTCTGCATGAATGTCATGACCAGATAATGACTAATGGCGGGGAACCTCTCAACAAAGATGCACCATTCTCACAACGATCGGGATACGAGAAATGTCCGGAGGTTCCGACTGTTTCCGTCGGATACACTACTTCTAGTACTCTTCCACTAACCCGGCACGTCCTTTTTCTTTGTTCCTACCTAGCTAGGCGTCGAGAGAAAAGTGGAATGTGGAGTATTGTGGAATCTGGTTGTTTTTGACTTCTTTTCAAAGGGTGAGGAGGGGTGAAGGGGTGAGGGGTTGGGTTGCTGGATGCTGGATGGATGGTTGGGCTAGATCACGCATGCCTGTCTGTCTGTACGGAGTATGTATGTAGAATGCATGTACCCTCGGTATGCAGGATTGGTGGTGGTGGGAGAATTGGGGATCCAATCGCGGATGTGGGAGGGGATTGCCGGTTGGGAGGCAGGGCACCAGAGCAGGGCAGGGATGGCGTTCTGGACGGGGAAGTGGGAGGAGGTATCTCTGGTATGTATGGGTGTTGACCGGTGAGGAGAAGGCAAGTCAAAAATTGGGTTTTGGCAATTGTCGATGCGGAAAGCTGCCCTTGAGTGTATTTCCCAGCCAGCAGGGGTGCTTGGGGACTTTGCCTTTGTTGTTGTTGTTGTTGTTGTTGTTGTTGTTGTTGTTGTTGTTGTTGGAAATCATATCATGTTACGAGAAGTTACTACGGTAGATAACAAAGAAGGGGCATCCTGGGTCGTTGGCGTTTCTGGTTATTATTTATTGAGCAGGTTGGGCAGTTCTTCCCTTCCCCTCTTCTCATAGACTAGCCTCTTCTTTGAACAACGTGGGAATTGGATGAGGCGTCGAATACTACTTGTAGGGAGAAACTATTGAAAGGGCCGGGCCGGGGGTTCCTGGAGCACAACGACCGTTTGTTCCTTGTTCTTGTTTCTTGGAACTAGTAGTCTATTTGACAGCAACTGGAACATGAAAATTCTGACAAGTCATGCCCGCCACTGGAGTTTGTCCTTTGGAGGGAAATGGTGGGGTGCGGGGACAAAGAAACTGCGAGTGATGGTGGAATTGGCAGTGGTTAATTCTGAGGACATTTCGAAGACGAAAAATGAATTGAGTTCATGAATGGTTGGGTGTGGCGTTGGGGCATCGGCATGGTCGATCTGATCTACCAGGACGACTGTGGAGTATTGCCGATGCAGTGCGGATTTCCATCATGTTATCATCGATTGCTGGACTCGAGAAAATCGGTCTTACGAGTCGCGAGAGTTTGCAGATTGGAGTATGTACTGCGGTGATGCCTGCCCCTTGTTGGGGGACAGGATATGGTAGACCTGGAGGCAAGAACAAGGAACACAGAGAGAGAGAGGTTGGCTGCGACTACTGAGTATGGAATATGGCATCACGTCATTGCGAAGTCATTTCACTCAGCATGAGTCGAGTCGAGTCGAGACGAGGTGGAAGATACCTGGACCTGGAACTCGACACATCATCGCTTGCCATCGGTATAAGCCATCGGTGCGTACACGGTAGAATTCAGCATCACAACAAACCCGTCAATTGTCGTCATTTTCGTCCTCCCCACCTGACCTTCTCGACGTCCTCCAGCCCACTCCTACTAGGAATTACCCCGGATTTGCGCGCACAGCTCAGGCAGCGCTCATTGAGCTCCCACGAGTCCCTGTGCCACGCTTTTGAACGCCCCCCGTCATTCATCGTGCTCGCAAAAACGGAGATCCATCACCTGCTCCAACCATCCATGCCATAATGTCCACCCGCGAGCCTCCACCACCACCAGGCACCAGCAGCAACGGAAGCCGTGCTGCAGCCACCGACAACACCGGTATGTCCGTTCTCATCAATTGGCCTCCCGTCGCGCGCCGCAAGCAACTCCCGGGACTGCTGTGCTGTGCTGCGCCTGGGGCCGCAGTTCTGCTGTTCAGATGACCGCGACGCAAGGGCGCTAACACAGCTGCCAGCGCATCGCCCGTCTCCTCCTCAGCCTCATGGCCAGGGGGACCAACGGAAGACATGTCGCTTCTTTGGCTCCAAGAATGGTAATTCGCTGGCTTTTTCCCTTTTTCCCTTTCTTCCTTTTTCTTCTTCTGGTCTTATTTTGGGGGGTGGTCACACTTCATGCCTCGTTCGCTTGCTCTATCACAACATGCGTCGATGGGATGGCTTTCCCCTTCCCCCTTCCCTTTTCCTTCCCGTCACGCACCGCCCCGTCGCCCGCTGCCGTCGCCGTCTCCCGACGTTGCTAGCCTATGGAGCTGTAGATACTTCCATTTGTCAACTTCCGTGGGGGTTGTTGTACTGTATCGGTGGTGCTGTTCTAGCCGCAAGCCATCTGCCTGCATCCATCCATCCATTCACACATCACAAGTCACACGTGTCACATGCTCGTCCTCTCTTGCACTCCCAGTCGTTTCCTCGTCTACCAATCGCATTCCCTTTTGATTTTGATTGTTCAGATAGAGTAGCTACTGATTTGTCTTTTTGTTCGCCATCTCTCTAGGTTGTAGAGCTGGCGCTGCATGTCCCTTTCGACATGACCTTTTGCCTTCTCAGAGCAAACCTGCCGCCAAGCAGCGGTCTCCTGGAGGTGGATCTGAGGGTGAAAGAGGGTATGCTGTGGCCTCATCGAATGTAGCGCAGGCTTCTGCATCGAGTAGTAGTAGTAGTACGGCAGAACTCCCCAGGACTTCCACTCCATCTGCTACCAATCATAATACCACAACAACAACTACAACTAGTAACACCACGCCTACTCCCCGCATCACCCCCCGCCCAACCCCCCACTCCCAACTCACCAACCCACGAACCTACCAACTCTCCCAACTCCGCCGTCGCTACCACCCCGTCGTCGTCCACGAGCACGAAGACAATGGCTCCACCGTCCTCGACTTCCCCCTCCGTCCCTCGGACCCGGACTTCCCCTTTGAAATGGACGCCCTGCTGTGCAGCCTCGTCGTTGCCCGGGATTTCCCCCCAGCGAGACCGACGCTGAGGGTAAGGAACCCGGAGATGGAGAGGGGGTATCAGGTCAATGTTGAGAGGGGGTGGGACAGGATTGTCGAGGAGGGGATGGAGAAGGGGAAGGGGGGAACGTTGTTGGCGTGGTTGAATCGGTTGGATAGGGAGTTGGAGGGGTTGTTGGCGAGGGAGAGGGCGGAGACGGGGGTGCAAAAGGAGGCGGAGAGGGAGAAGGAGAAGGAGAGGGTTACGCTCAAGGTGGTCAGGCATGGGAATCGGCCGTCTGATCAGACTGTGGATGCTCAACCACCTTCACCTCATATGGCACGGCCTACTGCTGCTGCTGCTTCATCTCCAAAACCATCTCCAAAACCATCTCCAACTCCACCTCCAGCAGCCTCCCCCGACGCAGCCGCCCTCTCCCAAGCGCGCCACACGCGCGACGCCCAAGTCCAACAACTACAAGCCCGCATGGGCCGCCTCCCCCAATTCTCAAAATCCCCAGACGGACTCAGCTTCACCATCCCAATCCAAGTACACAGGAAACAGGCGCTGCCGCTCGAGCTGCAGGCCATCAAGCAGGTGAGGCTCTTCGTGCCGGAGACGTACAACATCGAGCCTTGCAGAGTGCAGCTGGTAGGCGTTAGTGGGGAGGCGAAGGAGGCGGTGGAGAGGGGGTTTGAGGAGCGGGCAAGGCGGGAGACGGGGTTGTCGCTGGTGAATCAGGTGAATTATTTGGCGCAGAATATGCATGTTTTGGCGAGGGGGAAGGGGGAGGAGGAGGGGGGGAGGAGGGGGGAGGGAAGTACTGCTGCTGCTGCTGCTGCGGCTCCTGAGGAACTTGCTCGTCCCGAAAAGGAGTCTAAGAAATCTACCTCCGCAGAAGCTCCTCCATTGACTGCTCCTGAAGGCACGGTGTTCGAAGATCGTCCGCATGTCATCGTCATCCCCAGGCCTCCGGAATGGGATACAAAGAACGAAGGCGAGGAAGCCCAAGAGACAGACTCTTCGTCCTCGGAAAGCGGGCACGAGTCCGAGTCCGAAGACGCCGGCGATGAGGAGCAGGGCACAGCAGAACCGAGCACAGCAGCAGCAGCAGCACACACCCAAACCCCCGAACGAGGCGTCCTCGTCTCTTTTCCGCATCTCGAACTGCACGGCATCGAGCTCCTGGAGATCGTCACCATGAATATTACGGTAAAGTGCGAGCGGTGCAAGGATACGAGGGATATTACGAATTTGCTGAGTACGTCGAGGGGTGCTACTGGAGGAGGAGGAGGGGGGTTGAGGAGGGAGGCGTGTGCGAAGTGTGCGGCTAGTTTTGGTGTTGGTGAGATTCATCCTTTTTTTCTTTCCCTTGGAGGGGAAGGTTGGGAAGTTGAGACGTTAGGACTGAGCTGACTGGATGGAAAAGGTTGGAGGGCAGAGTTCATGCATGCGAATTCTGCACGCGCTGGGTACTTGGATCTGGAGGGCTGTGTGGTTCTGGATCTGCTGCCTAGGTATGGCAAACTGCCGTCGTCTTTTGGCTTGGTTTTGCTGACCTGTGGTAGCAATTTCATACCTACCTGTGCCGAGTGCTCGACGGCGTATCCGAGACCGGGAGTTGTGTCCGTACGGGGCGAGACGTCGATGGCGTTTTGCAGGGAGTGCCATCGGAAGATGAGTATGCTGTTTTCAAGGTTCTTCCATGAGACGAGTTGCATAGATAGCTGACTCCTGCTTCAGCGTTCCGGCTACCGGAGATCAAGTTCCTGAGGACCAGCACGAGTGCGGCTGTCAAGGCTGGTCCTGTGCGGAAGAAGGTACCGTCACCAGTCTCTCCCCTACAATACCTGAGCCTCCGAGGAGAAACCTACTAACATATGCCCACAACGACGGTAGAAAGCGGAAAATCTAGGCATCGTAGCGGGTCGCGAATTACCGAATCGCGGACGCTGTACGCACTACAAGAAGAGTTACCGCTGGTTTAGGTATGTGTATCTGCTGTACGGTGTACTGGGTGAAGCGTGTCCTTGTATTTGCGGTGTTCCCTGGAGTGGAATGTATATGGCTTACGATGATTAGGTTTTCTTGCTGTAATAAGGTGTTTGCTTGTGATAGGTATGTTGTCCGCTTTCGCGATACATCTTCCTCTCTGGCAAGGAGAAACGCCGGAAACGAGGGGACCCCAACAACAAACTCCTTCGCGGTTCCTCACTGATGATGGGAACCCCTAGATGCCATGACCAGGTCGCCGATCATGTCGTTGAGCATGCTAATAGGATGATTTGGTACGTTGTCACTTTCCCTATCTTTGAGGACATTGACACCCCGTGCATTCCATTGGCTTGTTTGGCGGGACATCCGCCCGCTTCTATATAGTAACTTCAGATCCTTTCTGGTGGGAAGTGAACGTTGGCTTGGCAACTGTCTCTTTGTCTTTCTTTCCTTGATGTGTTTGTTGGAAGGAAAACTGTTTGGCTGATCCATGGCTAATTCCGTCACAGTGGCTTCTGTAAGTCCCTAGCCCAAACCCGCTTATTCTCATCCTTTCTTCCCACATGGCAATTCCACGTCGCCTTTTGTCTCACTTTATTTCGGACCTACCTCTTGTACCCCTTTGTATTCGCAATCTCTACCTACCCCCGGCAACACGCCGTTCAAAAGGTCAAGAATCCATTGATCCCTGCAACAACTCACGAATTCTCGCACCCAGGCTCGCGCGAGCAAAACTTCCGCCCAAAGGACTGCGGCATCTGCCATGCGTGGCTGACGGTGAGGCCCGGCAAGGGGTTCTGGGAGGGTGGACAGGGTGAGTTCGTTTCTTTCTTTCTCGTTTTTCCTTCCATTGCAGTAGTGTCTGCCGGACTCACGCCGTCGAATCTGCGCCGTTGGGAAGATCTGCTGGCGCGGGCTCTGGTCGGCAGGTGCTCACGGGTATGCCGAGGATGACGTGTGTGCCTGAGACCATGCGGTGCGGACGTCACATGTGCGAATCTGCCATCACGGCACTTTTGCGGCGATTCTTTCACGCGGGCGCCGCGTGCCCTGTTTAGATTGAGAGAAGGCGGACTTGGCTGACGATGGTTGGGCTGACTTTTGTATGCAGGTACGCGAGATCGAGTCAAGATGTCGAGGAAAGGTACGTAGGCATTTGTTCATTATTATTAATCCACATTACTTTATAGACGACTATAGTACTGTATAGTTGGTGGGTAGATTAGAAAAGGCTAAGCTAATGGCGTCTATATGTAGATCCGAGAAAGTACAAGAGGGTCGGGGGGTCGAAGGTGGGGAGTTCGTAGATCAGAGGGATGAAAGAAGGGGTCGATGGTGGGTTAGGGAGGAGGTGTGTTTGTGGTGTAGTTGATCGATTGTGGGGTTTGAGGGACTTTACATACTGTGTAGAGTGAGCGATGGGCGTGGTGTATACTGTGGTATCAGGGGTAAGTATTCAACATTCGCCACTGCGTGACGTGTGCGGCGTAGAAGCCTAGGCAAAGCTGGGCGGTCAGATTTCCTAACGTTTTGTATGGGAAAAAAACCAAGTGTATTTTAGTACTTTGTATGACCACCATCTGCTGCAATAACTGCAGCCATCCGAGCAGGCATAGATTGTATGAGATCTTCCAACCTCTCTGGCGTAACTACAGTCTCCCAAGCTTCCTGTACTATGGCCCTTAACTCATTGTAGTCCAGGTTAGCATTAGGGCCTGTCTTCTCCTCTATATAATCTTTCATCCAACACCAGACAGTCTCGATTGGATTTAGATCAGGTGAATAGGCTGGCCATCTTAT